>NW_027185764.1:14364136-14367681 GCF_028583685.1 Petaurus breviceps papuanus
AGAAGAAGAAGAAGAAGAAGAAGAAGAAGAAGAAGAAGAAGAAGAAGATGATGATGATACAGGCACCTCACCTCTAGGTAGGACATGGAAACTGTGTATTCCATGTCATCACTGGTCTCTTCAATGGCCTGAAAGAGATCATTCAATGTCTGGAGATAGATCCCAGGCTCAGAGTCCATCCCTAGCATGGTGTAAGTCTTACCAGCACCTGTTTGGAAAAGAAAAGGACACAGACTAGTAATGCAGGGAACCTGTCAAGTGGGGGTCCTATTTCCCTGCAGAGATGCAGATGTCACACAAGAGCATTCTCTCCACATATGCTGATTTTCCACAGCTCTTGGCTGCTTTAACGTGATTTTTTTTAAATCTGCTTACTTGTTTGTTTGTTTGTTTGTTTTACCAGACTTCTGATTTCCTAGATGTAGGGAGTTACCAGTAAGCAGATTCCTCTCAGCTGCTTGGCCATCTGTAGCCTTAGAGTCAATGCCTGGAGCGTTCAGAAGTAGCGTTACACAGCCAATAGAAAGCAGAGAATGGATTCGAAGGCCAGTCATCCTGATTGAGACCAGTTTTCTGTCTACTACCTCACACTGCCTCTCTGACATTGTTGCCTTCACTTCTGAAATAAGGAGAATTATGTCACCTCATGTCAACATTTTAACCTCTCTGGGTCGTTTTGTTTTGCTTTGTTTAATCAGGAAAATGAGAGTAAAATGAGAGTTTGGACAAGAAGATCTCTAAGACACTTTCCAGCTCTGACATTCTAGGATTATATGAGTCCTCTGGTACCCACTGTGGCCCGCCATTTTCTTGTCCCTGAAGCCATAAAAATCCTCAGATTTGCATGCATGGAATATTCATTCTAGAGGTAACAGAATTTTTCGGTATTGGCTTTATGACTGCCATTTCCTTAATGACAGCTACTCACATCTCTAACCAGAGCTTACAGAGATTTAGCTGAAATATCACATTTTAGCTCAGGTGATTAACTGGTTAGTGATAGAAGAATTGTTGGCTCAGCTTTGTTAACTCTACGTAGGCTGAGCATTTCCTGTCACTAGCTATAGCTCTAGTGGAAACGACCAGTTTGCAAATTCCAGTTAAATCCCCCAATGTTTGCTTATCAATTTATTATTTTACTTGAAGCAGATCTTCCCCTTCTGCTAGCATGTGTAAATCTTTACCTTCCCCTGCTGCCCTCTGTAAATTCCATGGTATCCATTCTGCTGATGTAACCAAGAAGCATGAAAATGTTGATCAGTATCCAGCGGGTTTTTTTGTATACCATGGAAACTGTTCTCCAAGCACATAGTAAACCAGTTATTAAAACATCTCTCTGTGTTAATAAGTATGATTGGCAGCAGTACCTATTAATGAATCCTTAGGTAATTTTTATGTCAAATTGGCAAAGCACAAAGGGCTAGGAATAGTTCAGAATATTGATTTTTCCAGCTCAGCAGTCCTCCAGTATGCATAAGGTAAAATTTACCTAGGGAGAGTTTTGGGCAGGAAAAAATCGACTAAGTAAATTTTACTTTTAAAAATCAACTTAATAAAATTGTTTTTCCTTCTGGAAAAACTCAAAGACAAGTAAACATTCTGCGTATTTATCTTCTATTGCCTGTTTGTCTAACTCTTGTGCCTGAAAAATCAATTAGGCATAAACTGTTGAATTTTGGCATGCTTGGACTGGCAGCCACATCAGTTTCCCTGATGAGCGTGGCACTGTGATTCAGGAGCTTTCGAAAGCAAAGGCTAGGCTGAGAAACCTGAGGGTCTTAACAGGAGGGCCTCCTCTTCCTCTACTTTTTCTGGGTGAATACCTAGGTTAGGGCTAGGAATTTTCCAAACTCTGTGCCCTTTTACTTCATTTTCCCACTTGTCTATCTATCATTCATCATTACTGTACTGTCTTGGTTATGTTCCTAGTACATTCATAGATAGTCCTGGTCTGATCTGGTTAAAAAATTACATAAAATTCTGTCCTGAGTGATCCCTAAAGGTCTGTTTTGGTCTGGTTAAAAGGATACAAATCTGATATGAACCCCAATTCTATACTGGGAGACCTCAAACAGTTTTGGGAGAGGATCTTTCAGGTCAACTTGTCTGTCTGATTGTGGTTTGTAATTACTGTACTGTCTTGACTACTGAATAGTCTTGGTCTAGTCTGATATAAATTTTGAGTGGTCAGAAAGGATCCCTATCACTAATATAAATCTGACATAAATCTCAATTCTACCTTGAGTGGTTAGTGATCATTATGGGATCCCTCAGATAAACCCTGGTTAAATTCAGGGAATCCTAGTTTGTAGCAACTGTCAGTAGATTCAGAAGTTATATTATTCCTGGTCTCATCTATTCCTGATATGAAAGGTCTGGTCTGGTCAAATTCTCAGAAAACAAAAGAGAAAATTGTATGAATTGTAGAAATGGGTGGAAATACAATATTCTTGACCCCAGGAGAATCTTTTGAGATTGAAATCTTATGTGTAAGCTTAAATGAAGTGAATTGCTGAAGCATAATACCCAAATTACCTCCAATTGTGGTAGCTGCAATTCTAATACTGACCTCACCTTCCTGTAAAATGGAATTATGACTATTCTTTGGTTAAACTTCTAGTAGGGAAAAAAATTTCAAAAACTGGCAAAAAGAAAAAAAAAGACTGGGAACTTTTTCTCATCTTTATGCCCTTAATTCTGGCCAGATTCGGAGTGTAAAGAGAGAAGAAAAAAAGAGAGAGAGAGAGCTAAGATTTCCCTTTAGCAGAAATTAACTAAAAGAAAATCTGTTTAGCATGAAGTAAATATTCATGAAAATGTGGCTTGATAATGCTGAAATATCCTAGTGGGTTTTGTGGATAAAGAGATTTTTGTTATATAAAACACCCCTCAGTCACTCTATTGTCTGGAAGATATTAATAAAGAAAGAAGGGGGGGGGGAGAAGAGCAAAAGCCAAGTCATCTAATAGTAATTGGAATGGACTTGTGAGAAAAATTTCTGATGAACTGCAAAAGATCTTTTACCTAGGCCAGAAGGTCTCTAGCTAATTTCACTATAACATAGAGGGAGGGAAGGAAATCTCTTAAGATTGTGGAGATGTCCTTCAAGATAGGATTTTGGGTAAGTGCAGACTAAGAATAGTCTCTATTTATAAAGCCTTTTAACTGTTCCTTGGACCTCTAAGAAGCTTCAGTTCTGATCTGGGAAAAGGGTTGAAGACTTCATTTTAACTAGTATTACGTTAATTTGGAAAGGAAAGATTCAGTGGAATAAAGGAAACTTGTTCTGAGAATAGATTTGAGATATGATTGGGAAATACAGAAATGTGAAGGATTAAGAAAATGGTATGGGTAAGTAAAATGTTGAATAAATTGATAAGACTTTAATCAAAGTACATAAGAAGAGGGGGAAAAGATTTGTAGTGCTGTATATTTTAAAGAGAGAGAGGGAGAGATCAAGGTAGAGGGATGGAGAGAGGAAAGGAAGAAGGGAAGGAGAAAGAGACAGAGACAGAGAGAGAGAGAGAGAGAGAGAGAGAGAGAGA
>NW_027185764.1:14368081-14374330 GCF_028583685.1 Petaurus breviceps papuanus
AGAGTTCTTGAAATCTGAGCAGCTCTGTGGAAACATTATGGAATTGTGGTTTGTTAATTCAACCCTGAGACTAGAAGTACTTTGAGTCTTTGTGCTGAAGAGGTACTAAGCCCTTTCCCCCAAATAGTCATAGCCTAAAGTGAGAAAAACCTTGTTTGTTATTTATATGATGTATTTGTCCTGCCACAGATTCTGTAAATTGTGAAATTTTATCTGGAATAATACGTATTCATGTTAAATCTTTGAGCCAACTTAGTTTTATGTAAATACCTTAATACCTTCAGACCAGTAGCTGACCACTATTTCTGTTATGGGCTATGAGTGAATTATTGACATTCACGTTATGCATAAACCTCTAGAATATGAATATTTCAAAACATCTTCTTTATGGTTTTTATATCAGCACATGTTTAAACTTCAAAAGTAAAATGAAGAATGAATGCTTTTGGAAAGACCTTGTATATGCTTAATAAATACTGTCTCTATATAAATGCTTTCATTGTTACTTATTGTTAACCAACTGTTATCGCAACATGAAAAACAACTGTATCCTGCTCTAAACAGTAAGCAGTGGAGCTTGTTATATGGGATGGAACTGTAATTTAATATGCTTTCAGTTCTGAATTCAAGTATATCTCTATTTGAATTACTGTAACTCCAATACTCTACCATTAAAGGAAGGGTTAAAAGCTGCTCAGAGAAACTGGTTTCTGGAAACTACTACTGGTTAATATTAATGACTAGAAATACTGAGAAGATGGCCCTGAGAAGGGAATGACAGGAGTTTCTTGACTCAGTTTCCCTACTGTGCTATTTCTTTTTGAATAATAATGTTTCCATCCTGGCTGATTCTGATTCTGGCATTGATACCCTCTGACTAATGTGGAACTCTTTTAAATGATTGCCTGTTCTAAAAGGTATTTATAACTTTTACTGAAATTAAACGGAGCTGAAAGAGTTTTCCACCAGTATACCCTATGATAGGTCAATCTGTGACTTTAGGTTTAGGCCCGAAGAAACATTCCTGATTTTGTTGTAACAATGTCCTTAACAACTTTCCCTGACAATAGCAGGAAAATTGCAAATGTTTTATGATGGGTCTTTTTGTTACAATCATGAAACATCCCTGAACTGCTATAATGGAATGCAGGTACAGAAGACCCTATTACTTTGTTTTTACTGTGCTGTATTTGTGACCATAACTTATATCAATTTCCTAATCTGCATGACTACAGAAAATCAGATCTTAGACTTGCTATCTCCTTACTCACTGACTTTGTAGTTATATACTCATGTATAAAATTAGATCTGCATTGGTATCACATCTTTTTCTGGATAAAATGAGGAATATATATCAATATACATGTACATATGCATGTATGCATGCACTGTACACACATATGTATGTTATACACATTGCATGCATGTGTGTATATATGCATATGTGTACATACACACACACATACAAAATCCCATTCCCCTTTGAGAGAGGATATGTGTATGTGTGGATATATGTGTGTGTTTCCAACAAGGGGATAGAAGAAAGATGTGATATGATAAAGATCTTGTAAAACGTTTGCTTTTAATGGAGTAGTAGACTTCACCTTATGGAAAGCAACAAGATTAGATTGCTTCTACTTGAGAACTAGGATATAAGTGATTGACTTTCAAATGTTTCATTGGATAAAGGAATATACTTAAAACTTATGATAGATATAATTGTATTAGTAGTCTTAAAACTTCCACTGTTGTGTCAGCAAAATAAAATGAAAAAAACTGAGTAATGATGATGGTCCTAAATAATAAGTTTTATCCTAGAAATAATAGAGAACTACTGATCTTCCTTCAAGTTGTTATGGGAATTTAAGATCTTCCCTGCCCCTAGGCCCTTTGATAGGCTTAGGTATACCTGTGGGGGGAGGCTTGTTTTTCAGGAGATACTCTGTGATTGGGCAGTGGGTCAAGAGGGTTGTGACATTCCCTGAGCCAGGAGAAGGCTATATAAGCCCTGATGTGAGGCTTTGTTTTGGGGATCACTTTGAGAAGTGTTATGTGATTTGACCAGACAAGACTCTGGGCAGCTGTTGAGAGCTCCCTGGCTTTGAAAACCCAGATGTTGATGCTTCCCTCTCTGGTAACTGTGACTAGGTATGGATGTAATGGTCAGACAGTTGGAAGCCTGTCTGCTGAAATGTTTCTCTGATTTCTTGTAACTTCTTTTTTTTTTAAGCAATTGGGGTTAAGTAACTTGCTCAAGGTTACACGGCCAGTTTTTTGTGTGTGTGTGGGTGTTAAGTATCTGAGACCAGAACTGATTCCAGGTCCTCCCGACTCCGGGGCCGGCGCTCTTACTCACTGCTCCACCTAGCCTCCCCTCTTGTAACTGCTGCTTGTAACCTGTCTATACTCTGAAGTCCGGAGTGCTGACTTTTTCCCCTGAACTAGGTAAATGATATGTTTGGTGGATTAAAGTAAGATTGTTAACCCATTTTGAGTTGCTTTCCTTTAGAAAAGCAGATCTAAGAACCTGTGTTGGCAACCACCCTGGGGACGCTGGGGTGCTTGCTGCTACACAGGTCCATTTGAATATTCACAGATGCTTAGCCATGTAGATGTCTAAACACACAGGTTTTGGAAATCTTTGAGTAACAGCCTTTAGATATGTTTTTAAAACTATCATTGAATACATAATAGAGTTGTTTTTAATTGTCAAGATATTTTCACTCTTATACTTGGACGTGTATAATAATAATAATAATAATGTGCACACACATTTGGAAAAAAGAAGGAAAATATTTGTGGTCCTCAAGGTGATCAGAAATAGGACACCTTGAATACCATATAATGGGTTTTTACAGTCACATAATCATAAAGCACTTGGCTTCAGGGAAAAAGTTTGTCTCAGTTTATTGAGGCTTATACATTAAGTGGACTGTTTGTCCATTGTATTTTGATATGTTCAAGATGGCTAAATAGATATAAAAATTGTTAAGAAAAAATGAAGTCTGTAGTGTCATCTAATTGCTTTATTAAAAGGCCAATTTTCAAATTAGGGCAACATTGGAAAATTACTAATCATAAAGAATGAGTTTTAATATTGTAGTTTTTTTTTAGTTTTTGTCTTTTTTTAAACTAAAGCTTCTTTTAAAAAAGCAACACACAGAGCTGTTCTTAAATGGGAGATCAATTTTTTTTCTCTAAGACGATTCTCTGATAATCTCAAGAGACAGAATGACTTATTTTACAAAGAATGTTTCTTCCTCTGGCCTATGGATAACATTATCCATATCATGTACTCAGTTCAGGTAAAGATAAAAAGAACAAGTAGTCTGTGAAAACTGAAATTCTCTAAACTTTCAGATGAACTGCAGATAGCCTAATTTGATGTTCTTCTGTTGTGTATTAGGTTGGCTCCATAATGTTTGGACTGGCTTTCATAACATGGATTACCATAAGGCCAATGTGATTAGATTTTTGTGAGGCTCTACTAAATTAAACTAAGCCTTACAGCTAGCAATTTTAAGCAGCATTATTTAGGGAACTTCTACAATTGATTTAGAAGCAGTGAAGTGGATCACCTGAGAACACCTTTTTGAAACTGCCCTAGGAACACAGCCCACTCTAAAATTTCCAAGGGAAAATGTTTTCCCAGAAACAGATGACTTCATGAAGCAGATAGCTAAATCCAAGATGACAGGATATCTGTGGTTTAAATGAACATTAACTGAATTTTGTACCTATGTGTTTGACTGAACTCTTGATATTTCCTCAGCAGCTGAATTACTTTGAGAAACTAGGGAAGGATCTGAAGAAGATTAAACACATGGAAATATTTGACTGGACGTTTGGGATTGTTTACCGATAACAGGTTAGATTAAAGACATCATGAAAAGCCTGTGTTATATCATGCAAATAATTGTTTGCTTTGCTTGTAATGTATTCAATACTTCACAATACTTGCATCTGCTTGTGAAAATGCTTGACAGAAAACTCGTATTAAGGCATACAGAGACAAGTTTGATAGGATGTGCATCGATATGGTCAGAAATGTATATGTTATTATGTGCATCTATCACCAAAAGCAGGGACTATGGTAAGACAATTTTTCTGTACTGGGTTTATAACCATCATTTTCTTAAGATATTTATTCAAATAACTAAAGCTTGCAGAATTTAGCTGAGACATCAAACTTTAGCTCAGGTGATTAGCTGGTTAGTGACAGAATAATTGCTAGCTCAGTTTTATTAACTCTTTTTACTTGTGACGAACATTTCCTGTCACTAGCTCCAGTGTTAATGGTTAGAATGCAAATTCTAGTCAAATTCTCCAATGTTTGCTGTTTAGTTCATTATTATTTTACCTGATGTAGAACTTTCTTTCTGCTAGCAGTTCTTTCTTGATAAATTTTTACTTTACTTTCCCCATTCTGCAAAATTCCATCCATCTTCCTGATATAACTAAAAACTTTAAAAAGTGACTTAAAATGTTGGTTGAGGCCCTTTTCAATTTTTTTCATACCATGGGACTGAGTTCCAAGCATATAATAAGCTAGTTATTAAAATGATTCTGTGGGTTGGTTGGAACGATTGGCAGCAGTACATATCAATGAATCCTTGGACAATTTTAATGTCACTAGCAACTGAATCTTGAAAGTTTCTGCTTAGTCCTCCTTTGCTGATTAGCACATATTTTTTTTATTGGTACCTGATGGGCCATATGCAAAGACTGTTGCATTGTATCCAGAAATGACTCCTTCCACTAAGTGTTGAGTTGTGGAACAGTACACCTCCTCCTGCAAATAAACAGTAAATCTGTCACTCTAATGAGAAGCCAAGAAGGTGGCAGTCAGCAAGTGTTTCATTTAATTGCCATCTCTTCTCTTTCTAAGTTGTGCATATGTCATCCCTACTTTTGGCTTCCTCAGCAAGAAACAAGAGAAATGAAAAGTAATGCAAAAATTAGCAAGACAAAAACAGGGCTTACAAATTATACAATCACAAAATTTCAAAGAAGGAAGGGATATGGGGGTATCGTCCATGAATTTCCTCACATGATTTACAGCTGGGTCCCATTAGTGTTAATAATAAATTCCCTGAAATGAACATATTATTAGAATTTGCACTGCATACTTCCACCAAGTGAGAACCAATTACCATCTTTTACATGATTATAAAGTTGAATGGTATGAATTCAAATACATGTGACAATTTTAAGTGACTCTTTATTAACACTATCAAGACCTAGCTATATTCTGTGAGCTTGGGATCAAAAGCACAATCAAACCCAAAACGTGAAAGTGGAAAAATTTCATATTTAACAATCATATGAAAGAATGCTTCAAATCACTAATAGTTCAGAGAAATGAAGACCAAAACAACCCTCAGATTTCACCTCATTCACCAAATTGACAAAGATGACAAAAGATGAGAATGATTAATATTGGATGAGTTATAGAAAGACAGACATACTGATGCATTGTTGGAGGAACTGTGAATTAGTATAACCATTCTGGGAAGCAATTTGGAATGAAGAAAATAAAGTACCTAAGATGTCCATACCCTTAGACCCAGAGATCCATTGCCAGGCATATATGGACAAAAGCCTTTGACTTCTATAAAATAAAGGGGCTATATTAAATTAGTGGTTTTCAGTGTGAGCCAGGGAACCCTGGGGGCCCTGAGACCCTTTAAAAGGGTCTCAGAGGTCAAAACTATTTTCATAATAATACTAATGTTTTAATTTATAAAATAATAAATATCAATAAATATAACTTGCACAAAGAAAACCTCTTTTGGGGAAGGCCTTCAATTATTTTAAAGAGTGCAACGGGGTCCATGACACATAAAACTGATAAGAAGTGGTACAGCTAGGTGGCACAGTGAATAGAGCACTAGCCCTGGAATCAGACCTGAATTCAAATGCGGCCCCAGTCACTTGACACTTACTAGCTGTGTGACCTTGGGTAAGTCACTTAACCCCAATTGTCCTGCCTTCTCCCCTCCAAAATAAAAAACCACAAAAATAAAAGATACAACTGAGTTTAGTATCTAGTTAGCGAGAATAACTAATTAAAATAGAAAGCTACCAGATGGTATGGGCTTGCATCTTTCAGGCTTCACACCAAGTGAACTTCCTCCATCTGCCTGCCTTGAGGTCCTCCTGTGTTTCTGGGGTCTTTGCCCACAGGGAAACAGTGCCCAGGATCTATCTATCTATCTATCTATCTATCTATCTATCTATCTATCTATC
>NW_027185764.1:14374340-14437644 GCF_028583685.1 Petaurus breviceps papuanus
ATCTATCTATCTATCTATCTATCTATCTATCTATCTATCTATCTATCTATCTATCTATCTATCTGTCTGTCTGTCTGTCTGTCTGTCTGTCTGTCTGTCTGTCTGTCTTGTCTATCTATCTATCATCTCCTTCACCTCAACTGTATTTGTCTTAAAAAGTTAATTTGAAAAGATACTACTCTCTTGGGTCCTGTTTTGTGAAATTTGCCCTAGGCATCAAAAACAAAACACAAAAACAGAAAAGCTAGCAGCTCTGACTTACTACTTTGTGTCTAAATGTTGGGTGGATTCTGGGGCTTTGGAAAAACCCTTTAGGGGTGGCAGGGTGGCACAGTGAATAGAGCACTGGCTCTGGAGTCAGGAGGACCTGACTTCAAATCTGGCCTCAGACACTTAACACAAAAATCTAGCCGTGTGACCTTGGGCAAGTCACTTAGCTCCAATTGCCCTCCAAAAAGCAAAAAAAAAAAAACCTTCATTTATTTATAAATTACTTATTTAGGGAAGAGAGCACTAAGCAAGGAAAGATACAAGGTTTGGATAAGGTACCACTGGCATCCTTAAGCAGCTTATCTTCTAGTAGGGGGACATGAGGCATATATGCAAGTGACTATATTACTTTTTTTTAATGGACCTGTGATTTCATAGGTATAGGGAAATGCTATTGAGGAATTTCCTCTACCAATGAAGATCAGTCACCAGAATTTCTTGAGCATTTACTATGTGCCAGGCACTATGATAAATCATGGGGATACAAAGAAAGATAAAAAACAGTTATTCTGCTCTTAAAGAGCATATATTCCAGCGGAGGAGAGAATTTATAAATAACTCGGTACATAGAAGACACATATGGAACTGATCGTGTGACACGGAGAGACACTGGCAAAGCATCACCCAGCAAAGCAGGCGGTGTGTTCTATGAGTGAAGAACTGCAGTAGTTCAAAAGAAATGTGAGCTGTGTAAATGTAGAGACGTCTCCACTCCAAATGTTCACGTGGACTGTTTGTGCCTGACCTGTCATAGAGCCTTCCGAGCTTCTATTGGTCTGATCAGCCAGTCAGACACTGTACCTTGACTCCAACATAGTGATGTCATTTGAGTCCTCTTTGAAAATGAAGGACAAAACCTAACACACACACACACACACACACACACACACATGCACGCACACGCACACACACCACACACACACACGTTAATGATGATAATGTGTAAGAGGAAGGCATGAGGGACAGGGAATGGAGAGGACTGGAAAGATTCTCCTGCAGAAGGTAGAATTGAAGCCGAGTCTTGAAGGAATCCAGGGAAATTCAGAGGCAGAAGGTAGGGGACGCCATATTCCAGGCCTGGGGGACCAAGTGGCATGGACAAGGAAGGTGAAATGTTCAGAAACTACTAATAGGCTATTGTAGCTGGATGTCAGGGTTCAGAGTAAATGTAAACAGCAAGAGAAGCACCAACTATCCCATGGGAAAACTTGCACATGACCCTGAGCCATTCTGGCACTATGCCTTCTTTGTTCTGTTTCTATATGCCTGACCTGAGATTGCTGTAGGGATCCACGATATTACTTTGTCCTGCTGTAGCCAAGGACAACTGGCCTCTTGTGAGTAAACTCCCTTAAACAACCCAATCAACCTAATTACCCCTAATAAAACTTATGAATAACCAAGCTAGTATTAGTCCTTCTTTCTTTGGTACATCAGTATTCTCTCAGAGGCTATGCAATTGGCATAATTAGGATATGACATTCTGCCCCCTTACAGTTTACCATTCTCATTAGTGGTAGCCACCCTCCCCAATGACTCAACTCAGTCACTATGTGAGGGGGTCCAGAGAGAGGGGCCCCTTGATAGGGACAGGGTACCCTGCCCCAGCATGTTGGACCCAATCACTTTGTTAAAAATTCATTAAAGAGTTACAAAACAAAATACAGTATGAGTTCAGAGGAGGAATGAAAGAATCAGAGATTTTGCCGAGGAGGTGGCATTTGAGTTAGGCACCTCAGCAAAATGACACTGACCAAAACCTGGCAAAGACATCTCTGAAGAAAGGATGTGCTACAAAGAAGTTCACCTGGGAAGCTTGCTGATCAAAAACAATATCAAATATAAACGTCTTTTCACGGGAACGATTGGCTCTCAAAGCATCGTCCGGATCCTCGTCTGGGTCCATAAGCACCACCATCTTTAAAAAAAAAAGAAATTGAAATAATTAATATGAGAAGAAAAGTGCTAAAGGTTAACAACCTGATTCTAGAATGAGTGGAACCATGGGAGGGGCCTTTTGCGAACTCTAAGTAGCCGGTACGAATGAAAGGTTCAGGAACCTCAAAGATAAATTAGTAGCTAATGATACCACTGGTATGGGTGATAGACACATAAGGCCCACAGAAATAATCTTTGCCATATTAGAGAAGGAAAGAATTTGTGTCAAATTTTTTTTATTCTACTTCCATTATTATCTTGCATCTGCCTCCTTTCCATGCACATAGCCACCATTCCAGTCGAGGCCCTCCTAACCCCTCATCTGGATGACTGCAACAGCTTCCTAATTGGTTCCCTTGCCACAGTCTCCAATCCATCCTCTCTCCAATTCATCCTTCATAGAGAGGACAAGTTAATGTATTTTTTTGGACATGATGAATAAATTTTAATGTGTTGCTATATTTTGTTACTTCATTTCTCATTTGATACATTTACATCTGTGTTCATTAGGAGGATTGATTTATAGTTTTCTTTCTCCAGGATTATCTTTTTTTTTTAAAGAAAAATAATATTTTATTTTTTCCCCAGTTACATGTATAGACACCAAATTTCCAAAGCACAGGTTTGATCATGCCACTTCCCTACTCAAGAAACTGACATGGCTTTCTCTTGCCTCTAAGAGAATAAGACAAACTTTTCCATTTGACTTTTAAAGCTTTTCACAATCTGACTTCAACCTACCTTTCCAGGTTTATTTCACATTGCTTTCCTCCTATGTGTTCTATGATCCAGCAAAATTGGCCTGTTGCTTGCAATGAAATGGGGTGGGGAGGGGGAAGAGTCAGAGCAAGCACTCAGATTGACAAGCACTTCCGTGGACTGTTCTTAGGGATGGTGTTTAATAAATGTTCATTGATGGATTGTTGGTACTTTAGCAAGAGGTTTAGCACAGTCATCTCCAAAAGTAGCCAGCATTCACACTCAGCTCCTCACATCCTCCAAGCTTTCAGGCATTAATGGGAGAGATATTTGGGGGGAAAGGGAACAAGAATAATATTTTAGGCAATTATTTAATGCCGCTACATGTAAGATCTGCCCCTGACACAGATATCGCCACTAGACAAATTTGTTTTCTCTGTAACTGTACGGTAGTTTGCACATAGTAGGCTCTCAATAAATTACTTGTTAAATTAAATCAGCCACCAAGGTTAGTCTAGGAGAAAAGAGGAAAAAAAGATTGGGAGAACATATTTTGTTGATAATTGGGAAGCAAAGCAGAGCAAAGAGAATCAGAGCTCAGGGAATGTCCAAAGTCAACCTTGAAAGCAGTATGCCTGATCTCCATGGGCCTCCCATAGGAACCAAGAGGAGAAAAAGAAAGAACAAAAGATTCATACTTGAAAGATTATGAAACCAGTTTTGTTTAGCAAAGTGACTTGTGGGCATCCTCTGGGATATAGTCTGTTCTATTGCATAAATACATAATTATGAAGGAAAGTGTATTAGGTTCTCTGGAGGCTAGGAAAACTCATAAAGAACTGTTTCAAAGGGAATTATGCTATTGGAGGGGGTAGAGAGAAATGATAAAAAATAAAACCCACGTGCTGTTTACTCAAGAGAGGAGTTTCCACAGCTGAGAAATGTAGAATTCGCTCAGCTGGCATAGTAGAAGGCACTTGCTTAGTTGGACTGTCATCCAGGTAGACCCAGAATTGCATCATGGAAACATACAATGCTAGGGTTGGTGGGGACTTTAGAATACATCTAGTCCAATCTCTTCATTTTTGCAGTTGGTGGACTTGGAGATCATCTATTCCAGGGGTTTATAACCTTTTTGTATGTGTCATGGACCTTCCTAATAGTCTTAAGCCACATGGATCCCTTCTCAGAATAACGTCTTTAAATTTAAAAATTAAATTATAAGATTACAAGAGAAAACATTAAAATGCAAGTATCAGTTTTTTTTTTAAGTTCATGTATCCCAAGTTAAGAACACTTGATCTAATCCAATCTCTTCGTTTTTATATTTGGTGACCTTACAGATCACTAAGTCTGGGGGTTCTTAATCTAGGATCTATAGGCTTGTAGAAGATCTATAGACTTTTTTGCTTTTTTTGTTTTTTGTTCTTACTATTTGGTAACTTTGTTTCAATATAATTGGTTTCCTTTGGAATCTTATGCTATTTTATGCATTTAAAAACCTAATTCTGGGGAGGGTCCATAGGCTTCTCCAACTTCCAAAAGGGTCCAAGACACAGAAAAAGTAAAAAAATATATTTGTTGGGTGGCTAGGTGGCGCAGTGAATAGAACACCGGCCCTGAAGTCAGGAGGACCAGAGTTCAAATCCGGCTTCAGACACTTGACACAATAACCATGTGACTTTGGTCAAGTCACTTAACCTCTTAATACTCTAGGTAACTAAGACTACAAATTGCAAACCTACAAATTTGTACCTTTTTTTTTTTTTTGCTTTTTGGAGGGCAATTGGGGTTAAGTGACTTGCCCAAAGTCACACGGCTAGTAAATGTTAACTGTCTGAGGCCGAATTTGAACTCAGGTCCTCCTGACTCCAGGGCTGGTGCTCTATTCATTGCACCACCTAGCCACCCCAACAAATTTGTACCCTTATTGGTATAGAGAGTTTCTTCACATTTGAGTTCCCTGTACCAATGAAATCACAGGTCTTCTTGGCTTTGAAACCAGATGTCTATCCATGTTGCTTCTCAATTGGGGAAAGGGGGAAAAGGGATGGCAGCAGCAGGGAAGGGTGGAAATGGGAAAAAAATTTTACAGAACTTTATAGTCTAGTAAAGAAGGGAAGACTAAGATAGATGCAATCATTAGCAAACAAAATAGTATGTGATACATGCTTAATTGTTCAAGAGAAACAATTAGAAATAACGATAAGTAAAAGGAGGCAGCATTAGGTAGTGTAGAGTACTGTGCTTGGACCTGGGAACCTAAGTTCCCAAGGACACATTAGCTGTAAGCCTTGGGCAAGTCATTTTCTGGTCCAGTTTCTACCTGTAACATAAGTATGTTGGACTAGATCATCTTCTAAGTGGTCTAAGAATGTCTAATTGTATTAGATTTCCTTAAGTATAATGCCTCAGCAGAAGAGGAAGCTTCTATTTGGGTTAAAACCACAATGAATTTTAGAGGCTGTTGGTCTTTCAAAAATGGATTTGTTAAAATTCCTGCAAAATCGGATTAACAATATTCTTTAACAGTTAAATGTACTTAAGTGCTTTGACTCTTTATTAAGTACACAGTTCTATCTGTTGGAGGGCCTGTCAGCCAAATTTTCTCTCTAGGTGCCATGCAGGCTTAAATTACTACATGGCATTTGCTCCTTATGAATAATGGATTTGTTTGTGATGGCTGGGCACTATTCAGTTTCAGGTTATGAAAATAAAGAGAAAATCTTGTGGAAATGAATGCTGAAAACTGAAAATAAATAAATTATTAAAAAAAAAGAAATGACAAGTAGAATGGTTTCAGAAAAACCTGGAAAGACATATGAATGGATGCAAAGTGAATTGAGCAGAACCAGGAGAACATTGTACACAGTAACAGCAATATTGTGTGATGATCAACTGTGAATGACTTAGCTTTTCTCAGCAATACAATGATCCAAGACAATTCTAAAGGGCTCATGATGAAAAATGCTCTCCACATTCAGAGAAAGAACTGATGGAGTCTGAATGCAGCTTGAAACATACTATTGTTCACTTTCTTTATCTTTTCAGTGTTTTCTTTTAGTCTCTATCTTCTTTCACAATATGACTAATATGGAAATATGTTTTGCATGACTGCACAGGTATAACCTATATCAAATTGCTTACTGTCTCAGGGAGGGGGGAAGGAAGGAAGGGAGAGAGGAAGAAAATTTGGAACTCAATTTTAAAAAATGAATGTTAAAATTTGTCCTTACATGAAATTGGGAAAAAAAGTAAAATTTTATTTTAAAAAGAAAAAAGTAAAGAGAAAAAGTCGTTTATGAAGAAATCAAGGCCTGAGATGTGTATAAGGCAGGTCCCTTGTAGGTACTAGGAAGCCCAAACACCTGCAAAGGACCACAGAGACCAACTAGTCAACCCCTCTCAATTTACAGAGGAGGAAAACTGAGGCCTAGAAAGGTTAAAAGGATAAAAGCAGCACAATAATCAAGTCAGGAAGACCTGGGTTCAAATACTCCCTCAAATTAGCTCTGTGACCCTAGGCAAGTAATTTGCTGATCTGTAAAATGTTGACAAGCAGCATTTACGTCACAGAACTGAGATAATCTATGTAAATTCTAGAACTTGATGAAGAATGAAGTGAACAGAATAACCAAGAGAAAAAAAATTACATAATAACAACCATGTTTTAAAGACAACTTTCAAAGACCTAAGAACTTTGATCAACACGATGACCAAACATGATTTCAGAAGACTCATGATGAAACGTTACCCATCTCCTAACAGAGAGGTAAGAGATTCAGGGTGCAGACTGAAACATAATTTTGGGCACAGCCACTGTGAGAATTTGTTTGACTATGAATATTTGTCAGTCATTCAAGTAGCATTTATTTGTTGTAAGGGTTTTGTTTTTCATTCTTTTTCAAGAAGGGGGAGAGACAAAAAATAGATTTTTGATAATTGAAAAAACAAAATTAAACTTAAAAAAATAATATATGGAAATCACTTTGCAAGTCTTATAGGTATATAGAAACGAAGATATAGATATACACATAATATATGTATATAATCTTATAGGTGTATCTATATATGCACATATCACATATACATATCATTATAATAGCTAACCTTTGTATAGAACCTACTATATTCCAGACACTGTGCTAAGTGCTTTACCAATACCATCTTATTCAATACTCACAACAACACTGGGAGGTAGGTACCCCATTTAATAGATGAGGAAATTAAGGCAAAGAGAAGTTAAGTGACTTGCTTAAGGTCACACAGCTATTTAAATGTCTGAGGTTCAATTTGAACTCAAGTCTTCCTGACTCCAGGCCCCATACTCTATCCACTCTGTCACCCAGCTGCCTGTATATGTGTGTATACAGACATATATGTCTACATATGTATGTATATAATTTTTTGGAGGGCAATTGGGGTTAAGTGACTTGCCCAAAGTCACATGGCTAGTAATTGTGTCTGAGGTCGGATTTGAACTCAGGTCCTCCTGATTCCAGGGCCGGTGCTCTATTGACTGCTCCACCTAGCCGCCCCTGTATGTGTATATTTTAAAACATTATATTGTTATTATTAAGTACCTTACCCAAGATCACACAGGAGGTAAGTGGAATATCTGGGATTCTACCCAGTATCCTCTGATTCCAAACCCAGTGCCCTTTGTACTGGAGACAGAGGTACTATGTTTCCTGCCTACTGACATGTCTTAGAGGCTAAAGTAGGGGTTCTTGACCTTTTTTTTTTTTTTGGTGTCCTAGACCCCTTTGGCACACTGGTGAAAGTGATGGAACCTTTCTCAGAATAACATTTGTTGCCATTGACAAGGATTGCTACCTGTTGGTTAATAGTTACTGAAGATGAAGGTATAATTTTTTTCCTGCTCAATTTCAGGGGCCCTGAAATCTATTCATGGACCCCAGATTAAGAACCCCTGGATTAAAGGAAATAATGGTTGATAAAAATCTCTTCCTAAGAGATTTCAGTAATAGCTCTAAGGATAGAGAGTAAAATAAAATGAGAGTTGGAAAAAGTCCAAAGCCATATAGACTAAGAGGGAGACAATGAATCTAAATAAGGCATAGGAAGACAAAGGAGTTTAATTTAAAACAATTCAAACCCTGAGCTTAAAATGCCAAGAGTGTATAGTTCCATTTGCAGTGAGATGTCACAGAATCTTTTCATTACGGAAGCATGGAACACAGGCTGTAAGGGGCCTCAAAGGGTCAGGCTGCCTCTAATTGATGACAGGCAAATAGGTGTCTCTTTTGTTCTTAAAGATCGCCAGGGGAGATGCTTCAGCCGATGTACAATTCATTTTAGTGCTTAGCAATGTGCTTATTGTCAGACGGATCTTCCTTGTAGGTAAATTAAGTCCTTTTTATTCTGAATTCAGTTAAGAATGAGAACAGCTGGGTGTCATCCCATATATAACAAGTATTTGTGCATGAATTATATAAACACCATGCAGTCCATATTACATACAGACACACTATATAACTTTGGTTTAAAGAAAAAAGTCAAGTACATTTATAATAGTGTCTTTTAAAAATTACTGTGAACAAAATAGCTTCTTAGAATCCAGTACTGCTAGCCAAAATTCCACCAGGCAGTGTTATATTGCTCTCGTACTTTGATGCCGATTTAAAGGGGAAAGGGCAGTACAGAAAAAAAGCACTAAACCTGATGTTAGGAACCCTGCCTCCAGCTCTTCCTAAAAGGTCTAAAAGACAAAGGGCAGGTTAACTAATTTGTCGCAGCTTTAGTTTCTTCATCTGTAAAATAGGGATAATGATATTTGCACCATCTGTCTTACAAGACAGTTGCTAAAGAAAGTACTTTGTAAACCGGAAGTGCTATTGTAATTACTCTCTTTATCTCTTCCACCCACCCCATATATACATATATTGAATGATATAAATTTATCTGTCTCTGTATATATATATGTGTGTGTGTGTGTGTGTATATTTATGTTTGTACACATATGTATGTATCCATATGCACAAACACGAATGTATATATACAGACATTATTACATATTACTTCCTTTATACACACATGTGCACACACACACACATATATATATACACATACATAATAATATTTGTCTTGAGGGCTCCTTGAGGACAGGATTATGACATATATATGCTATAGAAATTGGCACAGTGACTCACACACTGGTGATAGTCAAGTGTTCTTTAAATGAATATATACACACATGCTCTATTTATGCCACACACTCAAAGATGTATAGGTTAATAGCTATAAATATTAACTCCAAGTACTCAAGACAGAGACAACTAGGCAGTGCAGTGGATAGAGCACTGGGCCTGGGGTCAGGAAGACCTGAGTTCAAACCCAGCCTCAGACACTTGCTAGCTGTGTGACCCTGGGCAAGTCACTTAACCTCTATTTGTCTCAGTTTTCACATCTGCAAAGTAGGGATAATAAAAGCACCTACTTCCTGGGGTTGTTGTGAGGATTAAATGATATAATAATCGTAAGGCACTTAGCATGGTACCTGGTACATTGTTGTTTTTGAGTCCTCTCAGTCATGCCCAACTATGTCTGACCCCATTTGGGGGTTTACTTGGCACAAAATAAGCACTAAGCTATTATCATTATTATTAATACAAAAGTAAAAAAAGTCACAGTACTGTTTTTGTGGTTGCTCAGATGCATCCCCCCAAGGTGAAGTCTGCATTTGTCTCACTTGGCAAAAATTCCCTGAATTTCATCATTTCATTCCTAAGTTCAGAAGTTTTGATTTGGAAAAGATCTTAGAAGTCATCTAAATTCAACCTTTCCATTTTACAGATGAAAAAACTGACACCCAGATGTCATGTTATGTGATTTATCTGAGGTGGTTCAGGTAGTAGGTGGCCAGGCTAGGATTTGAACAGAGCCTCTAACTCTAAATCTTGTGTTCTTTGTGGTTCACAACACACAAAAGGTAAGTAACATACCATCCCTAACTGAGATGAGCATGGAATATAACAGGAAAGATAAGATGGACAAAATAAATATAAAATCAGGCAGAATATGAAAGTACAATTAGAGGTACAAAGTTAGTTCAAAAGATAGAGAATTTAGGGGTGGCTAGGTGGCACAGTGAATAGAGCACCAGCCCTGGAGTCAGGAGGACCTGAGTTCAAATCCAACTGCAGACACTTGACACAATTACTAGCCGTATGACTTTGGGCAAGTCACTTAATCCCAATTGCCCTCCAAAAACCAAAAAAAAAAAAAAGAGAGAGAGAGAGAGAATTTGAAAATCTCTTGCTGCTGTTTCGTGGCTGATATTGCCTCCAGCTCTAGGAGCATCATCTCGCAATCTATTTTATTACTAAATTCCAACATGGCTAATAACCATTATCATCAATGAATATTTATAAGCTCCTTAACCCAGGCATATAGCAAGCACTTTAAACACTTTAAAAACTTTCACAATCATATTTGGCCCTCTTACTAACCATGTTGCATAGGTAGCAAAAATATTACTCTCCATATTTTCAGGACAAGTAAGTCAAGGATGCTTGGACATTAGTGGTATACCTGTGCATTCAGAATAATTGTAATTTTTCGGTCTTTATTTACATAGTGTTGCTTAAAGAGTATTATTTGCTTTTTTTCAAAATATAACAATAATTATTAGTATTTATGTGGTGCTTTAAAGTTTGCAAAGCAATTTACAAATATTATCTCATTTTATCTTCACAACAATCCTGGGAGGTCCCTGTTTTACAGATGAGGAACTTGAGAAGACAGAGGTTAAGTGACTTACCCAGGGTTATTCAACTAGTGTCTGAGATCACATTTGAACTCAGGGCTTTGGAGCAGATCGAGCATTCTATACACTGCACTACCTAGATGCCACCTAGTGGCATGGAGTCATTAGTCATTTAATCTGCCTTGACCATAGCCCAGATACTGTTTTAAACTACAAAATCCCCATTCTCACCTGATCACCCACTTTGTGGGCAATGACTGAAGCTCCCTCATCCAGTTCAATGTCATTAATTGGGCGGATCCGAAGTGCTACCTGCACATAGAGAAGTATTTTAGATTAATTTTTCCAATTTTCCTTGGAAAGTTCTTTTGAAAAAGGTATGCAAATAGTGACTAATCTACCAATAAATTCCTTCCAGCTAATTATATACACCTTATACTCTATAAAAGATTTTTTAAAATGTTTTTACTCCTATTTCACTCTTTTATTATTGGTGAATCAATAACAGGAGACACTTCTCCCTTAAAAAAAAAACCCAACCCTTCAAACCCATCTTTATTAAAAAGGGGGGGGGGTCTTTAGGGAACAGAAATCTCAGGTAAGAAAGAATAAATCAAGTCTTCGTAGAAAGGAGAAAAATCAGTTTCCAAAATCATACATTTGATTAAAAAATTTTTTTCAAAAAAAAAAAAACCATTTTCAGATTAAACTCTTCCACTTCTGGGAAGGCACAGGTGTGTGGCTCTGCTCGGTTCCCACCTTTTTTAATGTTCTCCTGGCTTAAACTGCCCTCAGCGGAGGAGAAATGATTATATTCCTAGAGGAACTATGAAAACGTAATTTTTCCTGTTGCTGGAGCCAACTTTAATTGTGTTTGGGAGGGGGTCTAATCTATTCCAATGTTAGATCAAGTTCCCCCCACTTTTCTTCTGAATTTCCACGTCCATTAAGAGAGGATGAATTTCCCGAAGAGCTGTAGCTCTGGGTCGTGGAGGGCAATATGTCAAATCCCAACCTGGGCATGGGGGGCGACTGGCTGGGATCTGCTTAAGAAGTCCCTGAAGAAGAAGAAATAACTGGAGAGCTAAGGGTGGGAAGATGGGGAGCTGTAGAGAAGGGCAAAGAAGGGGAGCTATGGAGAAGGGCAAAGAAGCTAAGAAAGGGGAAGATGGAGTAGCATACCTGAGAGCTCTCCCGGAGCGGAGAGGATTCGGCATTTGGAAACATTCGCAAGGTCTTGAAAGGCAATGGGGACAGTACTGTGGGCAGGAAGGGGACCAGGGACAGAGCCAGAAGCCCAGCTCTCCCTCCTGTAGGTCTGAGGGAGAGAGGGAGCGACGCTCGGACTCACCATGAGCTGCTGGTCCTTGGGCTCAGCTGGGAGCTCCTTCATGGCGGGGCTGCTCCGGCCCCCGAGCCCGCTGCTGGCCCGGGAAGAGCGCTCCTCGGTTGAGGGCGCGTTGAGCCGAGAGGGCATAAGAATGGACATGGCATGGAGTCACACACCTGTGCCCTCCCAGTCACCGATGGCGCCTCTCGGTACCTGCAGTCCCCACGGATATGCTCTTCACATCCCCGGCTGGCCCCGGATGACATCACCGCGCGGGATCCCAAGAGCTTCTCGTGGGAAGGACCCAGCATTGAGCAGCTTGGGAAAGGTTTGTAGAGAGCTGTAAGCCTCCCCACACTCTGATCAGCTTCCCTAGACGGAAGGAGTTTATTTAAGCCTGGGCTAGAGCATCCTGGCTTTTAAATAATAGTTTAACTTCCGAGCAAGGATAAAAAACAACCTCACTTAGCAAGAAACTAATGAGGGGATGAAGCACATCTGGAGGGAGGTGGGATCAAAAGATGCAGAGGGTGGCGGCAGTTCTTGCTCAAGGAATTGGAAATGAAGGGGGTACCCATAAACCGGGGATTGGCTTAGCAAGTTATGGTATATAAATGTGATGGAATACTATTGACACTGTAAGAAATATCATGGATGGTTTCAGAGAAACAGCTGAAGACTTGAATAAACTGATGCAATGAACAGAACCAGAACAATTTATACAATGACAATAGTATTGGAAGAAATAAGTAACTTTGAAAGACTTAGGAGCTCTGATCATCATAATGAACAACCACAATTCCAGAGGGCAAATTATGAAAACACGCTATTTATTTCCTAATCTAGGTGGACTCATTGCAGAATGAGACATATGGGCGTAGGGGACGTTAGGGCCATGGCCAATGAAGAAATTTGTTTTCCTTGACAATACAAGTTTGTAACAGGGATTTTGCTTTTCTTTCTCAATTGGGCTGCAGGTAAGGAGAAAAAGAGAGTGAAGGTAGATTTTTTTAAAATATATTTAATTTTTTAAAGATGTAGGGTAAGTGATCAAAGGATATAAACAGTCCTTAAAAGAATTGCAATTTACTAACCACCACCATGTGAAAGAATTCTCCAAATCATTATTAACAAAATAAATGCAAATGAAAACAACCCTAAGGTTTCACCTTACAGTGCAAATTGGTCAAGATGACAAAATATGGGACTATTCAATGTTGGAGGGGTTATTGGAATATAGATACTCTAATTTATTTAGTGGGACAGCACTCGTTTTCAAAAGAAACTATGCAAATAAAGTGACCAAAATCCCCCCACAAAAATCCCATTCATATCCTTTAATCCAGGGATTCCACTATTAGATTTATGCCCCAATGAGGCTACTGATAATGACTGAATGACATATTTATTGTGCTTACTATGTGCAAAGCACTGTTAGTGCTGGGGAAACAAGTAGAAAAGTGAAACAGTCCAGTCCGTGATCTTGCAGAGCGCACATTCTAATGGGAGAGAGAACACACAGGGAAGGTTTCAACTCTAAGGCAGACCAAAAAGTTCTGTGGTTCTTAGAGAAGGCAGATGGTAATGCCTCTTCTTTAATGTCATTTTCACTTCTAAAATACCAGTTTCTAATGCAGAACTGTTTGATATTGCCAAGGACCTTGGTGGCAAGCTTTTGGGGGTCCTCAGTGGCTGTGGGTATAATACCTGCAGGAATAATTGAGTTCCTTCCCAGGATGATGCCTGAGGGCACAGGGCTGGAAGTATTGCTATTTGCAAGGCTCTTAAGTCATAGGCTGTTTCAATTGGGGCTTGAGGGGAGATTTTTCAAGGTGGTAGTTTGTTTTGCCTGGCATGTCATCTCCTGTCTTGCCCTTAGTAGGAGGGCTTGCCTGTCCTGCATGACAGCTTTTCGGCAGTTAGTGGAGAGGGTTGACCCCTTTTCTAAAGGAGTGACTTCCCCAGATAATGATTGAGGTCTTGACAGGAAGCAGGACCAGTATGTAGTCTGGCAAAAGCTACTCTCAGGGCTCACGTGCTTATCTGGTTAGCACATAACTTGCCTCCCACCTCTCCCCAGGGTTCCCTGCTAAGAAAAAAAGTCCCTTTATAGACCAAAACATTTATGGCAGCAATTTTTGTTACAGCTAAGTTGGAAACAAAGTAGATTCCCATTGCCTAGGAAATGGCTAAACAAATGTTGAGGTTACTAACTTGCTAGAAAGAAGCAAGGATTTACACGATCTTATTCAGGAGTCAAGAAAACAATGTACACAACTACAAAATGCAAATAGAAGATCACAAAAGTTAAAAGTGAACATTGCAAATGAGAAGACACTCTTAATCCTGTGTAGAGGTGGGACGCCCCAATGAACAAAGTGTGGTATACTGTACACATTCTCAGATTTTTCAATCTATCAATCAGCTATGCATTTCTTTCCTTTTAAAAAATGGTAGGGGGGTGGCTAGGTGGCGCAGTGAATAGAGCACCAGCCCTAAAGTCAGGAGGACCTGAGTTCAAATCCGGCCTCAGACACTTAACACAAAAACTAACCATGTGACCATGGGCAAGTCACAACCCCAATTGCCCTCCCAAAAGCAAAAAAAAAAATTAATAATGGTAGGCTTGGGTTGTCACTTAACCCCAATTGCCCTGCCTTCCCCCCTCCAAAAAGACAAAAGAAATTTTAAAAATTAAAAAAAAAAAATTTTAAATGGTAGCATTTATGGGATAAGCAGAGTAGATACTGTGGGAAATTATGATCTAAAAAAAATAGCACCAATAAAAACTTAAAAACTAAACTAAGGGTAACATATTTAGAGCTAGGAAGAGATCTTGAAAACCACCTAGCACAACCCCCTCATTTTACAGATGAGTAAAACAGAAGTTTTGTAGAAGGGAAGTAGAAGAATGGTCTGAAAGCAACCAGATATTGCTTTCTTTTGTATATAAAGTGGTATCAAACATTACCCGGAAAGTTAGTTAAGCACTTGCCCTGAGCCAAACAGGTAGGGTTTGAACTCATCCCAATTCCAAAAGCAGATAAACCCCTTTCCCTTGAATCATGTTTAGTTGCTCAAGTCAACATTGTGTCAAATACCAGCTTAGACTATATTATATAGTATTATTATATGTATCATATTATATACATTATATTTTATTTCAATAAATGTTTATTATGAACCAACCACATAGTGGGCACTGTGCTAAGTACTGGGAGATAGAAATACAAAATGGTAAAGTCTCTGCCATCAAAAGCTTGCATTCTACTAGGGAAAAACAGGTACATAAATAACCAATGTAAGACATACAAAACACCAAGGAATTTTGGGGAGGGAGAAACACTAGGAACTGACTTTATCAAGAAGGTCTATGACAGGACACAAGCTCAGCCTTAAAGGGAGGCTGAGCATTCTAGGTATGGGTCCTAGTCTGGGGAAAGGCAGAGGCTGGAGATGGGAATGTAGTGCATAGAGTTAACAGGTTGGGCAGTTTGGCTGCATTAGAGTAAGTCAGGTAGAATCATGTAAAATCAGTTGAACACAAGAGGTTTGCAGCAAACTGTAAAAAAAAAAAAAAAGACAGAGATGCAGAGCATCAGAAGGAGGGAGGCGACACCCCCTCTGTGGTCTGCACTGGCCAGGCCACACAATGAGTATTTTGGTCACTTCTCAGGGGCACATTTTAGGTGGAACACCGAAAAGGCAAAGCAGGAGGCAGAAAGGCCTCAAGTGCAGGTTAAGTGATGACAGTTCAGTATAACTGTTTTCAATTAGACCTTATCAATAGAATCTGCTTTGTTCAGCTGGTGGACCAGTGTTAATAAGGCCACTCCAATTGTTAATGTCAGCAGGGCACAGTATTACCTGTTTCATTATTACAAATCTATCACTAATTCTGGAAAACCTATACAAAAATCCATTTATTTGGAGGGAAAGCTTATTAAATCAAGCACAAATATTTCAGAAATCCTTTATTTATAAATTATGTAAAACAATTACAACTATGAAGTTAAAAAACATCAAGTGCTAATCTTGGAACAGCCCTGTTAAAAATCCATCAATTAATCAGACAACATGCTCTGGAAAAACTCAAGAAACTAATTAAGTACTGATATACTGAGATCTAAAAAAATGTGAAAAGGGTGACCTGAGATACTATAAAATATAGTAAGATTATGGTAGTAATATGACTAACTAAATAGGGTCAGAATATTTCATCAAAGTTAGAAGAGTTTACCAGAAGTGTTTTAAAGGCTTATATAAGTAGCGGGTCAGAAGGGAAGTAGAAGAATGGTCTGAAAGCAACCAGATATTGCTTTCTTTTGTATATAAAGTGGTATCAAACATTACCGGTCACCTTAGCAGTTAAGGGCAGCTGGCAAAAACTAGAAAAAATTTGTCCAGTATGAAACCCCCCAGAATGTCTTTCAATTTCAACAGATTTGACTTCAACGGTGTTTTGCCTTTGCAATTCACCACAAAAAATTTAGTTCTTGGTGAACCTACTACCAAATTTTCATTCCAGCAAAACTTTGTTTCTCTGGTATGAACTGAGTTGGACCATTAAGATGACCCAGTGCAAGAGGGAGGCAGAGCATCATCAAAGGACAAGGAGAATATCACAGTGGGTTTAGTAAGGCAGTTTAAAAATGAAACGAGAATAAAAGCACAAGGGTTTGCATACTACCCCTTGAGTATGACCGTGACATTTAAGATATTCAAAGGGAAGACCGTAATTCTAAAATGAAACCACAACCAAAGCAAGTCCCTGTGTGTCTCTGAGTGCAAGGTACTCATCGAGTGAGATGACCTGAATTTTAGGACTCATAGTGCTCTAACACCTTCTGAAGAGTTCTCAACTAATGTACACCGTGTTTCTAATTTGTTTCATCACTCAAGTAGAATACTCCTTTAAATGAAGTATAAATGAAAGATTCAGAAGGACACACCAACACAGTTCTGCCTTGAAAACAGATTTTCCATTTCCAAACAGATTGTGGGAGAAAAAGAAGTAAATCTAAGGTAGTTTTCTAGGTTTAAAAGAGATGAGAAAGACGGCTTTTTAACATAGGTCTGCTTTTTATTTTCCACGTTCAACCTGTTGAGAAACCCTATCACAATCTGAAGGGCGGAGGGTACAGTCCGCTGTAGTGCTGCTTCAGCACACTAAAACATGGATGATACACTGTTTTCCTGCAGATTTTTTCTGGGACATAAAGAACACCAGTCCATGCACTTGGGATATAAAGAGAGTCCTTGAATGGCAACATTGTGTGATTGTGGGGATGATACACTTAAGAAATGCTACTGAGAGCAGTAGTCAAAAGTTACCTGCCAGTAGCCCTGCATAAAAGTCTGAGTAGCAAATACTGGTGGTTCTGGATTTTTTTTAAAAATCCCCCAAAAGTAAGAATTTAAAAGCAGTGCCTTAAAACCTCCCACAATGCAGACACTGGGGTTTAAAGGCACAAAATGTGTCAGAATGGAAGGATCCAGGTGTATTCACTGTCCAGAGAGCAAGAGAAAACACAAATAACTCAGAAGCTGTGTAGGCTTTCTGCAAAAGGATGAACTCCACTCCTGGCACGAGATATGGCAATGCTGCAATGATTAAAAAAAAAAAAAAAGATTAATATTTGCTATACTGAATATGCAAAAGCACTTTTTATTAGGGAAAGGGCTATATATGCAATTATAATTGATATTATCACTCCCTTGCCCTTGGAAAATTACAAGCAGATGAAGCAATTATGATAACAGAATCTTAGATATGCATGATTGAGGCTCATCTATCCAATGCCAGAGATCTCTCCTAACCTACTGTTGAGAAATGGTATTCCAGTCTCTATTTAATACTCCTGGTGATGGTCTAAGTTCACTACTTCATTAAACAGGAAAACAAGGATAAGTAATAAACTCAAGGATCAGAAGCTCCCCCAATCATGTGAGTTATCACATGAAATCAACAATACTGCCATTGCTAAGACTGCTCATCAGTCCCTCACTGTCATCCTGACAACAATACAGCAGTGATATAAAGAAACTCAAGCATGTTCTTACAATCTTCTAAACGCTAACTTCTGTGACACCAAATAAGCCAGCTCAGGCCCTATGGGAAAGGAATCCTTTCCAAGCAGAGCTGATGAGTAAAACTCTGTGTGGAATTCACAGCTGAGTAATGCCAACACATCCTAAGGGGGATACTTGGCCTTAGTACAACAATGCTTGATGTTGACTTTCCTGTCCCTCCCTCTCCCAATGATCTCAAGAGACAGAGGAGGGCTTTCTACCAGTTAATTTTAGCTTCAGGCCATGCTCCACCCCACAGCCCCTCTTTAAAAATCACCTTCTAGTTATTCGTAATTTTTCAGTCTGTTTCACTTTTTTATGAAATGGCATTGTACCCATCTAGGAAATCTCGGATGAAAAGTTCTGACGGTTATCTTCAATCTAATTAACTACCACACACTAAATAGATTATGCCTTAAAGAGAAAACATGGCACCAATGGACAATCTTCACTTTGAAATAAGGAAAACCTGGGAGCTAGGCACTTTGCTAAGAGTTTTCTACAATTATTATCTCATCTGATCCTCACAATAAGCTTGTGAGGTGGGTACTGTTATTATCTCCATTTTACAGTTGGGGAAACTGAGGCAAATAGGATTTGAACTCAATTCTTCCTACTCCAGGCCCAGTACTTAATCCACTGTTGCCACCAGCTGCCTAGACACAGATAAGACTTTAGCTTCATGTATACATTTAGTTATTTTATATCCTAATTTATAAGATAATGATTTGGAAGAGAAAGAAGAAAACTGACAAAAAATATAACAAAAAAGAGTTAATCTTACCAGGACCCTATCAGATTACTCCTGGTTTCCAAGGGGAATAATTTCTTCAGTGACAAAAAATTCAATTGTCTCTTCTTCCCAATCATCTACATTGCTATCTAGTTCATCAGTGTCTACACCTATAAAAAGGAAAAGAAATTATTAAATAAGGGATTGAGAGCACTTTAGATGTCCAGCTGCAATGTTACATTTATAGTGAACTGATGGCCACAAGAGAACTCATAAAACGTAAGAAAGTTGGAATCTCTTCTCTCTCCTTTCTAACTCAATGGCTTAAATACCAAGTGACTGCTCAGCAGATAAAAGCACTTCTGTATTCAAACAAGAATAAATGTCAAACTTTCGGTTTTAAGATTTTTCAAGGGTGCAAGACTTTGCCCTATAAGTAGATGCAAAAGCACTTTTAACACAGCTTGAATTTAGCCTCCATTCCCTGGGCACCCAAAGGTTTTAAGAATGTGTTTTTTAACTCTATAACACTGAACAAATTTACACAGCACCAGTATATGGTCGTTATAGTATTTGCTGTTTACCTCCTCGTAATTCCAGGCGCTCATTTTTCTGCTCCATATAAAGTTCTTGGGCCATTTTTCGATATTTCCTAAAATCTTCCATCATTGTACGTCTCCTCTCTACCAATTCCTAGAGAAAAATGTAAATGAAGGGCATTTTTAAACTGGAACTGAGTGCCTGAGACACATATACACTAAAAGCACCAGAAAACCTTTTAATGTTGGTAACTGTAACCTGAGAAGAAAATTTTTAATTAACGAATTCTAAAGGAAGAAGAAAGGGAAAGGGAAATTGAGGTTATGTCTTCCTCTATTCTTGATTTTTCCTTCATTTCAGAATACAGTTCCCTTTACTGGAATATCAATTTGGCTTCTGGGGGGTTGGAGGGAGGGAGAGGAAGGAGAAGAACAAGCTTATTCTGGAAGCTGTGATTTGATCTTTTATACAACAAAGTGTTTCTGGATCCAGAGCATCTTTACTGTTAGTTAAAACTAACATTTTTATTATATTATAGAACTGAAATGTAATGACAAAAATCAGATTATACTCTAGCCACTTCAAGTACATCAGTTTGATGAAGCCTCCTTCATGCTTCAAACCTTCCCCAATATGTCTTAGTGTGTGGGAGCAGAATTATATTTCCAATATCTCCACAAGGAGAAAACATTTCAGGATCCTTTTCTTCCTGTGTAGTCATAATGCTCTCTTCTCCAATAACCAACATGCTTGTTTTTCTTTATCATGAAAAAGCTGTCTTTCACCTTTAACCTTTATTGAGGTCAGGAACAAAACTTACCTTTGAGGCTTTGGATTGGCTCAAACGATCTTTCTGTTCAAAAATCTTGGAGTATCTCTTTAGATCCTTTTTAATTTGCTAAAACAAGGACAAATCACTCAGGATTTAATTAAACATACAGTCTGAATTAAAAAGCAAATTTCACCATGACCCGATGAACTGTCACCCATCAGGACTAAATAGATACACTTCCCCCAGCAGCATCCTAGTGTGCTTACATTCTTTTTAAAGCAGATTCCCCTTCCTCTAGAAGGGCTTTCTCCTCTAGCCCTGGGATTTACTGAGCCTCCCTCTTAGTTCTGACCTAATATCATTAACTAATTTCATTGTAATTATGCAAATCCTATAGAAAGGTTGCTTTTAAATCCATTAAAGTTTTTTAAACAACCTTCAACACTTATTTCCCATTTACTACTTCAGTTCATACAGCACTTCTCAGAATGGTACTGATATACCTTTAAACAACTAGAATTCTCTGCAGGTGCTAAAGTAAGCAGCCACAAAAGTCTGGATAATCCTCTAAAACTGGTACGTTTCATTTAGATTCCACTGTCCTAAAAACAAAGAGTTCCCCCTTAAGAGTGAGGTCTTAGAATATCGTTATCCACGTTCCCTAAATAATAATGACTATTCCCATAACCTAACCATACCTTTATCTGATCCTGGCTGAGCAGAGTTGGGGGCCGAGGCCTCCACAGCAACTGGCAGAAACGATCCTTGTTATTCTTTTGAAGGAGACGGCCTTGAAAGGTCCATAGCCAGTAGGCATTATCCACCTAAGAATGGTAAATGTGAAACCTATGACTCTAGGAAGCATACAGAGATCCATGTGCATGTAACAGAACTCCAGGTTTAACATAACTGGGGGAAGAGCACCCCAGTAATTACGCTGGTCTTCCTTAGAACACTAACCTACAGTTCAACACAACCCACATCCAACATTTCCTCTTAGCAATCCATGGGGTAGTCATACCACTGACATTATAATCACTCCTCCCCAACCCCACCCACCCACCCATTCTACCATGAAGAACTTAAGACTGATGTTTTCCTCTCTAATCATGTCCTTCTAGTTCTTCCTCTGCCTCATTTTTCCTAAAACCATTCTTAGTCCTTACTTCAACCTCCAATGCCCATTTCTCACTGCTCACCATCCTATGCCTTCCTCCTCAATACATTACTCTCTCTTGGCTCCTTTAACTCTCTCCTGGTTCTCCTCCCACTGGTGCGACGATTCCTTCTCAGTCTCTATTATGTATTACACACCCCCACCAGGATGTTCCACAAGCACCTCAAACATGACCCAAACTTAACTCATCTGACATCTAAACCCACACCTTTTCCAAGCTTTCTTGATTTTGTAGACACCACCTTACTTTTATTGGCACCATCATCTCCTCATTCACTTAAGTTCATAACCTCGGTCGTCTCTAACTCCCCTTCAATCCCAGCCACACTCCATCAGCTGCAAAATTCTACTGATTCTACCTTCACAGTAACTTCTGAATTCGCCGCTTCCTGTCCACTCACCTAGCCACCCCTTACTTCGTGCCTCATCATCTTTCTTCTATGCTACTGAAAGAGCTTGTCCCTCTCCTTCTCCATCTATCTTCCACAGTTGCCAAAATAATCTTCCTAAGGCATAGGTCTGACCACGACATTTCTTCCCCTCCCATCTGGGAGGCAACACAGCTTAGGAGAAGCAGTGCAGTGCAGTGGGGAAGGCACTGGACAGGAAGATCTAGGTTTGAATCCCACCTCAAATACTAACGACACAGGCCCACAGACAAACTGCTCAGCCTCTCTGTGCCTCAGCTCTCTCACTTACAAAATAAGGAGCTGAACTCAATAGCTTCCTAAGCCTTTTCCCAGCTCTAAATCTCTAACCTCTAATCTATAAAAAGACAAACTCTTTAGCCTGACACCCAAAGTCCTTTGTGATTCAACTCCAATGTCCCCCCACTCCAGTATCATTCCACCTCACCCCTCAAACACTGTGTTCCAGAGCTGCCTTCTATCACCTCTAAATCATGGGCCATTCCCCAAGGCCTAAAATGTCCTCCCTCCTCCTCTCTACCTCTCAGGATTCTCTCTCTCTTCAAAGCTCAATTCAGGTGTCACCTCCTCCAAGAAGGGGAGTTTCCTTAGTTTTGTACATGTTGTATCCCATGCCTCAAGGCAGATCATCATGTGTATGCATTTCTAGCACCTGATGCATACCAGGCACCAAATTTCTGGTGAATAATGACGAATTTTACTCTAAGTATTGTCAACCCTGCCCTACGGTAGCTTGTAGACAACAACCCTTCAAAGTAAAAGTTCACTCTAGCTCCCAAAAACTTTCACTAAAACAGATATACATTGAAACAAGCACTAATTAAGGGCTGGATGGTCAATAGGCTGTAAGGAAACAGATTTCATAAACGAAACAATCCCTACCTGATGTATGGAGCTCACATTCTAACGGGTGACAACAAGAAGTTATGTAATAAAAACAAAGGAAACAAATACCAGGAAGTTTGGGTATGAGCAGCTGAAAGGACTGAGAAAGGCTTCACAGAGAAGATAAAACTACAGCTTAAGGGAAGAACTCTGTGAAGCAGAAGGAAGAACTGCATTCCAGGCATGGGAGACAAGCAGAATGAGAGAGGAAGTCATCTATAACGAGGCTATAAAGATCGGTCCAGGGGAAGATTGTGAAGGCCTTCAAAGCTCATACAGGATGCCTCCAAAGCATTAGTGCACAAAGACTTTGGAGCGTTGGCTTTGATTCTGGAGGCAGCAGGAAGGTAATGGGATTTATCCAGTGTGTGGGTAGGATGGGGGGTGAACAGTCATACCTACAATTAATGCCACTTTTAATGATATAATTGTTGCCACTTTGGTAACAAAGTGGACTTGAGGTAGGGACACCAAAGGCAGAAAAATGTAATATGTGAGGCAAGAGGTAGGCGGACCCCTAAAGGCAGAAGCCAGCTTAGTAAAGAGTGGTCACATGTGAAAGATGGTGGCGAGACAGAAAAGCAATAATGGCAACTGTCTAATTATGTGGGGTGAAGGAGAGCAATTAGTCAAAGAAAACAATCAAGGTTGCAAATCTGAAAAAACACAAGAATGGTGCTCCCTTTGACAGAAACTGGGAATTGTGGAAGATGGAGGATTTGGAAAAAGATGTTCTGAACATAGAATTAAGGTCGACGGGACACCCAAGCTTGAAGTTAAAGGGAGAAACAGGACCCAGTGTATATATCTGGGAGACAGAGTCAGAAATGAAATCCTAGGTCTTCTAACTGTCCAAAAGGTTCTGATCTTGACTGGGCTGATTCTGACTGCTTGTTATGACTCAAGGTATCCAACTGGCAATTACTGAAGTCCACTTTACCTTCTGTGCCATAATTCTCTCAATCTACATTTTGATGAGTGTGAAGAGGACAATTTTGATGCTTTTTTCCTACTCCAGTAATTCACAATGGGACCTCGGTGCTCAGCAGGCCAACCCAACAGACTTAATGCCAACAATAAGCCCTATAAAACAGCTTAAAGTGTGATTTAAGAAAAGGATCTGGAGGTGGTATGCAATAGGCTTATACTAGTGGGCAAGTCACAAAAGCATAGAATCTATGCAATGCTAAAAAGATACTTCAGTGCCCCAAACCCAGCGGGCAGAGGAGGAGCATGGGATGGGGGTGGGGCTAGACAGGGACAGCACGCTTTGTCCAAGGCACAGAGACCTCTGTTAGATAAAGACTGATGACCTGTAATTCCAGCATGTGCTACCTTTTAGGAAAGCGGGCACCATCTCTAACGACATGAGACTCTCAAGGGAGTCACAGCATTACCCATGCCATTTGCCGCCTGTTTTCAAAGGCCCCGCAACAGCTTCATTTACCTTATGGCTCCACCAGGACACAGAAGTTACAACATAACGGCCTGTAGGGTCCCACTCAACATCAGAAGCCATGTAGTGTTCTGCAATGTTCATCATGGTACAATCTGATGTGTCGACAAAAGCCAGGGCTCCATTCATGCTGCAGAGATAAGGCGGTCATTACATACAAGCAGCTTCATTACCCTGGCCATTATGAGAAAGCGAGAGGTTAAGGGGTGGAGTGAACCACTGAGGCACCTCACTGCTCTCTGGCATCTCTCAGCTCTGGCTGTAGCATTTCATTTAATGCCAAGACCATGACCTCACAGACTGGTAAACAGAATAACAATATTAAATAAAGTGGCAAAGTTAACAACCGGGGTACACCCCAGTAACATATAGTAGTGATGTGAGACCCATGTCATTTGCAGCACTACACCTTCTGTGGTAACAGTCAATGTGCAGAGAAACAAGAGGACCTTTTCAGTTACTGTATGACTCATCTCAGAAATAAGGATATTCTCAAGGGTAACTAAGTATTTTTCCTTCAAGAAGATACACAATCTACTAAAGTATTATTACTAGAGAAAATGACTGCTCACAACTCAATTAAGACAGAGTAACAGAGCTTCCAGAAAATGATCACACAGAAATTACAACACATCAGTTAGGTCTACTGGCATTTGGAAGTTATACTTTTATTTGCCTCTATCTCACAGTCGCAAGTCTAAGGACACTGATGACAGACTGCTGTGTGTTAATGTTAGAAAGGCATCAACAGTAGTGGAAAAAGCAAGGCATCTGTAATAAGAGGACAAGAGTTTAATCCACTCTCTTTCCTGCCACTTATTATGGCTGTCACCTGGGGAAAGTCACTCCATCTCTCTGGGCCACAGTTTCCCTATCTGTAAAATGAGGAGGATCACCTCTTCAATGCACAAGAATATATTTTCTGGCCCCGGAGTCGGGAGGACCCGAGTTTGGTTCCGGCCTTAGACACTTAAAACCTACACAAAAAAACTAGCCATGTAACCTTGGGCAAGTTACTTAACCCCAACTGCCTTCCAAAAGGAAAAAAAAAAAAAAAAAAAAAAAAAAAAAGAATATATTTTCTACAAAACACCTCAAATATTGGGACAACTGCTCGTTACAAAGTGGGGAACAGGAACCAAATCTCAACTTTCTGTGTTCACCATACATGGCAAATTTCTTAAGACAAGTAAAAGGCACTCAATAAGAGAAACCCACCTCCTCAGACCAGCTAGAACAACAAATTGTCCTTGAGGACTCCAAAATATTGTGTTTGCTTGCTGCTTATCAAACATTTCTGAAAAGAAGGAAATATTTTGTTAAAAATTTCTTCTTAAGGAAACTGTTTCTTTACCTAAGGAGATAAATGACAAATTATGGCAAACCAAAGAGGGTTTGGTCATGCATCTGTCCTGTTCCCTAAAAGACTATTAGAAAATTAACTAGCTACTTCTATGGTACATAACCTCTATAAAACTGCTTATCATCTTGGGGGAAGAAAATTTGGAACTCACAATTAAAAAGAAAAAGAATGTTAGAAATTGTCTTTACATGTCATTTGAAAAAAAAAATAAAATGCTATTTAAAATTTTTTAAAACCCAGTCTTTGGAGTTTTTCAGAGTTCACAAAAGACTTATCAATTAAAGCTCAAGTAAATAATAGTCTAAAATTCCTTTTAAAGGGCAAAGAGAAAAAAAAATTGGAAACCTTAGTAATACTGCATAAGTTGATGAACTCTTAACTTTCTCATGAAAATCTTTTTAAAAAGAGAATGATCTAGGCAAATAATTCCACTTAGAAGTTTTTTTTTCTAGCTTATTCCTATTCTTTCTTTAAAAAAATTAGATAGTTACTCAAATATGCTTTTTTCTGGATTTTTAAAAAATTCTATTTGTTTAACAAGTTTACCTATTAAATATCTCATTTCCAAATTTACAGGACCACTTTTCCAGAGGTCATTTACTTGGCAACCTTACCAATCTGAAACTTAGCCAATACGATATAATCAACAACTTCCAGCAGCCAAAATAATGTTATAAAGTCTGTGCACTAAAGATCATGTCCTTCTAAATTATTTTTAGAAACTGAAGTTTATTTGTTGTTATTATTATTAAACATGTTAATAAAGCTGTATCATTTTCTAGTTCAGAGCATTCTATTTCTATCTATTCTAACTATTCTAGTTCTATCCATCCTTCTATTCAAACAACCTTTTTAAAGAATCTCTTACGTGGCAAAGCATTTTTCTAGGCAGTGGGGAAAACACAAAGATAACCATGTTGTGGTTTCTTCTCTGTGGAACTTTAGACTCACAGCAAGTATTGCCACACAATAGTCACTGTTCTTCAGACAATTACCATAGGGCAAAAGAGAATATATAAAAAAGAAGAGGCACTAGGGAAGATCTGAGGAAGGAAAGATCATTTCTGACAGAGGTGGCCAGGGAAGGTTTCTTAGAGACAGAATTCTAACTGGGTGAGAATTTTAATGGGTAGAGATGGCAAGGATGGGATGCAGCCATTCTAGACAGAGATTACCCAGTTATTTTTCCTTTGTGCAATATTATGGCTGCTAAATTGTGGTTTTAACAGATTTCAGTGTGGTATATATTTTTTACAAGATAAGAGTATCTTCTTAGTCTTTATGGTTATTTAAGATGCCTTTGAATGTGTCTGCCTCACTTAAAGGGAATCAGGAGACTTTTTAAAACTTGAACACTTTTTGGAATAACAATGTAAATCACCCAAGTTATAAGGAAAGTATAATAGAAAAATATGCTTCCCATCTCCTTTCAAATGCTTATTTTTGCCTTACTTTGATCTAAGTCAATTAATGTGATCAACTCTTTAAAGTGAGTTTCCACTACCAAGTCACATAATGACAGAGCAATGAAAGCTAGGCTCTCTGGAACAATATATTCTATCGAACAAGAGAAATTATTGCTCAGGATATACTCATTCAAAAGGAAGACCAAGAATACCTGATTACACTTTCCACATGCAGTCTTGTAAAAAACATAATATCTTAATACACACCGTTTCCAAAAAAGCCTCAATTTCCCCATCCATGATGATTATACTGTACTTCACGTTTTATCTTTATTGAACATTTAAATAATATCTTGGTATGTGAGTTTAGGTTACTAGAAACAATAGTCCTACATAAGTAAAATGAGGGGCAGCTAGGTGGTGAGGTGAATACAGCACCAGCCCTGGAGTCAGGTGGACCTAAGTTCAAATCTGGCCTCAGACACTTAACACTTACTAGCCGTGTGACTTTGGGCAAGTCACTTAACCCCAACTGCCCTTCCCTCCCCGCTCTAAAAAAGCAAAAAATAAAATAAAATAAAATGAGCACTGTTCACAAGAAACAAACAATACAACATCACCGACACAAAACTGTAAGGAAAAGACATCTGTTCCCAATAAAGGCAAGTGAAGTCTACTTACTGATAAGTTCAATCTTTCCATTATTTTTTACATGGTAGAAAGAAACGGATATTCGAGGAGCCTCACCATGTAGCACAGCAAACTTACTTCCATTTGGTTCCCAAGCAAAGGCTATTATGCTTTCTAGAAGAAAACAAAAGGGTCACACTTCCTTTCCCATGATAAAAGCTAGTGTTTATATAGTGGTTTAAAGGTAACAGTGTGACTAACATTGTCTCATTGGGGCCTTAAAACAACCTGGTAAGGCTGATGCTACAGGTAATATCATTAGCCCCTTTTGCAGATGAAGAAACTGAAGCTCAAGGAAATTAAGTGTAGGAGAAGGGATTCAAACCCGGGTGTTCAGCAATCACTAATAAATCAGTCTTAACACACAACTACAGTTAAAATAGCTAACATTCATATAGTACTTTAAGGCTTATGAAGCTCTTCTCATTTGGTCCTCACAAACCTGGGAATATTAACTGTTATGCAATATAATGACTTTCCAAGGTAGACCAAAGATAAAGTCATATTTATGATTAAAATGGGATATTTAACTTGGTAAATTAATGTATGTGGAATCCTTTGTTCAATGGGCCAAAAAAGTAAATCCAGGGATTTCTTCCAGCAATACTGGAGATAAACCACTTGAAAGTAGGCAGTCTCTTAACTTCCCTGTGCCTCAATTTCCTCACACAAAAAAATGGAATAATAGCACCTACCTCACAGGACTGTTGAAGGATCAGGTAAGTTAACATGAATAAATCGCTTTGTAAACTTTTAAGTATTATGTAAATGCTAGTTATTATTTCTAACAAGTAAATTATTATGGGCAAAAAGGGAGGAATTATACCCTTAGAAAGTATAGTTTCAAACAATAGAAGTATTTTCACAAATGTTAGTTAATATTGAGTTACAAATTTTTCTAAGGAACATTTCCATTTCAGTATATGGTGTTCTTAGCACTTTCCTTAAGGTATGAAAATGATTGCTGTGTTCAACCACTCACACAAGCATTTTGTCAGTGGAATGAAAAGGATATGGGTCACCGGTGTCAAAGCCCACGGATCCCTGAAGGTCTCATACTGACTTATCTATGTTGTACTATATTTTTATTTATTTTGTTAAACATTTCTCAGTTACATTTTAGTCTGGTTCCAGTGAGTTTGTGATGTAGATCATTTTTATCTAATACTAAAAATATTCAAGGAAATATGAATGTTCTAAATCACTATTAAAGACTTATGCAAACTTCAAATGATCTCAAGGTTTCAATTCAGTTTGCAAACTGACAAAGAAGAAAATAGTCAACATCAGAGAAGTTTTGCAAAGACAGCCATACTAATGCAATGCTGGTAGAGCTGGAAGTCAATACAACCAAACTATTTTGGAAATGGAATTATGCAAGTGACTAAAACTTTTGGTCCAGAAATTCTACAACTAGGCTTTTACACCAAAGAGTCAGATAGTTAGAAAAGCCCCATACATGACAAAAATCAAAATATTTATAGCAGCACTTTTTTGGGATACCAAAGAGTTGGAAACAAAGCAGATGCCCATAAATTGGGGAATGGCTGGAATCATGGTACATAAACATAATGAAATATTATTGAGCCCTAAGAAATAAAAAAAACAAAACTGTGAATACAGAGAAGCATGAAAAGATCTACACAATCTGATGCAGTGTAGTAAACAGAACCAAGGAAACTGACTACAACAATGTAAATGGAAAGAACCACAAAAAAGTGCAAAGGGTATGAAAAACAAAGTAGGGAAATGAGATAATACTCCCACACCACTCCTTTGCAGAGGTGAAAATAATACTACAGGTCCAACTAATACTAAGAACTGATTGGTTTGCTAATTATTTTTCTTTTTTCTCCCTTTTAAAAAAATATTCTGTTTTATAGGATGGCTTTCTGAGAGAGACAAGAGAAGGGAGACTGGGAGAAAGTATAAAAATAACTATTTTAAAAGAAAAATATTTAAGTTGGAAAAGTCAAATGTAAATCACTAATAACTTTTCCTCAAAATAAAGCCAACTACAAAGTATACTTTTATAAGACAGTATGTACTAAATAGGAACTATTATTATTGATAGCATTTATGTAGCACTTCAAGGTTTGCAAAGCACTTCACAAATACTACTTATTTTAATAGAGCATTTAAGCTGTCCCTTAAGCATTTCCATAGGCTTCAATATATCATCTGAAAATGAAATTTTTTCAAGAGAATCACATGTATTCAGATTCTGGTCAATTCTAAATGGAATATAAATTCCTATTCAATTTTAAAAAGCCAGAAGTATTTCCTTTGTTTAGTTATATAAACATGGTACATAAGATAACACAAAAAAGTGAAACTTGCCTTTCATTTCTACTACATCAACAGGCACCTGTTTCTCTCTCATACGGAAGATTTCAAAGTTGGTTACTACACCCTGTTTAAAAGTAAGGAAAAATACTGTTTTAATATGATAACATATAATAATACCATGTAATAATAATAATCCAGAAAGAGCTCTAAAGTCAGTCAGAGAGAGACCTTTGGAGCTGGGAGGTACTTTTAAAGGCTTTCAAATCTGATCCTTTCATTTTACATGTAAGAAACATGATTACCCTGAAGTTAAATGATTTGCCCCCAAAGGGCACATCATCTGCCCAACTAGAACACAAGGGAACTGGAACCTGAATATGTATCATTTGATTCCAACTCCAGTGAAATTAATAATTTTTTTTAAATGACTGTTTTTCCCCCCAGCTGGTAAATGATCCAAAGCTCTGTGAACTAGAAGCTTTCTAAGGAAGAAATGTAAATGATAAATAGCTTTGTGAAAAATCCTCTACATCATTATTAGAAAGATAAAAAAGTAAAGCAACTCTGACATTCCACCTCACACCCAGCAGATTACCTCCTAGAGTGGCTGTGGGAAAATCAGGGGCACTGGTAAGAGCTAGTGGATTTGTGAACTGGGCCAGTCATTTGGGTCAAAAAGGATTCTGGAACTTTATCCTAAGAGTTACTAAACTGTATATGGCTTCTGACCTATCTCCCAATAAGATCACAGAAAGAGGAAAAAGAACTTTCTGTTTCCTGCGTACAGATATACAAAAATACTGCTAACAGTCCTTTTTTTTACATAGTGTGAAAGCAACGGGATAGTTTGGGCTCCTTCAGAGTAGACACTGTCTTACTCTTTTATCAGGACCCCAGCACTTCACCCCATTGTGCTTTTGCCCATAAACACTGAATAAATGCTTTATTTATTTGTTCATCCAAAGAAGTGGGAACAAAAGGAGTGGCATAAATCAGAGGATGATGGAACAGATGATACATGAATGTAGTGGAATATTACTATGTAGCAAGAAATAATGAAGGGGACAGTTGCAGAGAAACCTTGAAGACTTGTAAGTACTGATGCAGAGTGAGCAAAACGAAGAAAACAATTTATGTGATAACAACACTGTCAAAACAAAGGCCTCTGATCAATGTGAGAACTCTGATTAATAGCATTTACCAGAAGACAGACGATGAAGGATGTTACCTCCTGGGGAGGTGAAAATACTGAAGGTTCAGAATGAGAGATACCTTTTTTGGACTTGACCAATGCAGGAATTTCTTTTCCTTAATTATACATATCTGTTACAAGGGTTTTGGATTTCTCCCTTCTTTCAATTGGAAAAGGGAACAAGAGGGAGAGAAAAATCAACTCTTTGGTTAATTTTTTTAAATGTTTCTCCTCCTACAATATAGTTAATCTGACATGGCAGCTACAAATTTAGTATCAGATACTTTCACATCAATTGCAGTTACTAAATCACAAAATTCAATGACACATAGCTATAAAGAGCTATACAAATGTGAGCCAGTATTAAAGATATGGAGGGAGCCTGAGGTAAGAGAAGGTGGCTGGATTTACTCATAAGACTTGCGGTTCAGTTCTCAGCCCAGACACTCACCAGCCATCTGGCTTTCTCTGAACAAATCAACACTTAACCTCTCAAATTCAGCTTCTTTCTCTCTTTTAAGTGGGGATAATATTTACCTCACAAAGCTCTCATTGTGACAAAAGTAGCTTGTAAATCAATCTTAAACCACTATACAAGTTATCAAAAAATAAAGAAAATCCATGTTATAATCTAGCAAAATAAAAATACTTTATCTGCAGTGTGAATGGGGCTATTTAAGCATGAAGTAAAAAGCCCAAGTTAGCAAGAAACCAGGTGATCGCTGTAGTTACTTACCTGGGTACCCTTCGGAGTTCTATCTACTTTGACGCACAAGTAATCGCCATTCTTTTGCCAATGTAGCTTGCAATCAACAACATTAAACAGATTTCTAACTCTGATTTCTTGTCTGGTGGGGAGCTGCATCAAGGTCACCCTAGCAGGAATGTCCTTATCTTCTGGCACCCAAAATGCAATTATGTTACCGCCAGGTGACCAAGAAAAGTCCCTGTGGGAAAAGATGTTATCATAACAATTATGATAATAAAGGAATTATGATTAATTGACAAGAATAACAACTAAAGCCATTTAATCTGCTCTGATAATATAAGACAGTGTGTCATGCTATTAGTTTAAATAAATAATAGAAATATATAAGTCACAAGGCCAGCTGACAGAACATGCAGTAAAAGTAAAGATAGTCTGGGAAAGACTGACATCACTGGACCACAGGCCTAGAGCTGGAAAGGACCTTAGAGGCCAACTAGTCTAACCCCATCATTTTACAGATGAGGAAACTGGACAGAAAAGTCTAGAATACAAATAAACATAGGTGCAAAGGAAAAATTGTGGATGGTATAAAACATTTTATCCACATTTTTTCTTCATAGGACAAGAAGCTATTAAAAAGAACAATTTATGAAGACAAATCATATAACGTATGCAAACATCTCAGAAACATTTCCATATTCAAGCTGACAAGAATATAGACTATAAATGTCTTAGGATGCAATCCTAATCAATGCAGCAAAATGGAAGTAGGATAATCCAAATCTAAGACGATACATACTAGGGTATTCATAAACGATGTTATCAATAGGAACTGCATCTTAATTTGTTATGTTAGGACTGTTGAATTTTAGTTATGAATGATCCTGTAGAACTAACAGCAAGTATGGGAGATGATGAACTATGTTTTAGGGTTTAGTTTGTACCCACAAAAATGAGCTTCTATGAAACTGATTACGCTGGAAACCATGACCTCTTTACAATCATATTCTGTCTGACCTCAGCACAAATACTATTAATGATTCATGACTAAAGCTTCTATAAAATAAAGGGCAGCCTAGCCTAGTGCCTTCTGAAACCATCTAGAGTAGTTACTGAAAAATAATTACTAGGCTTGGCATTAAGTTTCTTCCATTCTCAAAAATACAATACATAGAAGATGTTAATTAATCCCATGATTAAGAAAAAAAATGGTCATTACAGCAAGAATTACTTAAAGATAGAGGACAAACAGGAAACTAAGCTTTCCTTAAAGGAAGAAATCACTTACTTTATTCCAGGGATTTTCAAACTCTTCTTATCCAAAAGACCCATAGACTACAAAGAAAAAGATATAGCTGGATAAAAACATGTCAGAATTACAGTTCTCACAGGAGGGTAAGGAACGATATAAAATATAAATTTAACTAACACTAAAAATATATATAGTACCAGGCCTCAATTAGCTCTGCCCAAGCAAAGGTTAGGAAGTGACACTAATTTGTTGGATGACAGACATTAGAAAATAGTGGCCAGTCTTCAGAGCCTAGAATCCAGAGGATTAACTAAACTGAAAAGGTAAAGGGAATGGAAGTAAATACCATCAAGCAAAATTACTTACATTAAATACTCTATTGCCTATACAAATACAGTCACTTACCGGAGTCTCATAGATGCTGAGAGTATCCATTGTCATTCGGGCAAAAAACTTGCCATCATGACTCCACCTAGGCAAATAAATAGAAATCCAATTAGTTGTCAGTTCCACAATTTTAGAGTCTAATAAAAAGGTCATCTTTGATGCTAGTATTGAACCTACTTAAAAATAGGCCAATGAGCAGAGCTTTCACAGTGAAATCCTCGTTTCTTCTGGCCTGTGAGAATGTCCCATATAATTATGGCCTGAGGGTCATCCTGTGTATCCATCAGAGGGCTAAAGGTCACAAGATACCTAGGAGAGAAAAAAGGAAATTACCACTATATTGAACTTCTCTGTATGTTCGTTCCTCTGATACTCATAACCATACAGTAAGGCAGGTTTTATACACCCCCAAGTTAGAGAGAAAGTTGAGGTTAAACGACTAAGTGGCATAACCACATGGGGTGTGACTGACAGTAACACCCAGAGCCCCAAGAGCAGATTGAAAGCAATATTCTCATTTCAGCAGTTACTACTATTGGATTTCAAGAACTCTAAGCAGGCATCCTTGGTGCTCAATGATACAGCTGAAAGTTTCTCCTTTGAAATCAAGATCACGAAAAAAAGAAATCTAAATAAAATAATGTGTGTGCCCGAGGAGACAGGAAAAAGAAACTCTCATACATCTCTATTAATGTGGAATTAACAAAACTAACAAGGTAAATACAATGATGGTCAGACACGATTCCCATTTAGGCACTTAGCTGGGGAACCTCAGTTTGTAGAGGCCTGACTATTCACATCATTGTTTCGTTTTCTATCTCTAGAGCATCTGTTTTTATTTATACCATGAAAAAAAGAAAACTCCTAAGGCAGATTGCTTCCTTATAACAGAATGGCAAAATAAAGAGGCAAACGTAGTGTAACAGAGTGACAGAGATAGCCCGAGATATGCAATGACTCCAGTTGAATATATCTCTCTTGGCAGGACTACCTATGGTCTGATAAACTCAATCTGGGATTGACCCCAAACCACAGTTTATCTCACAATAATACTCCTATTTTGACCTACTTTATATGCTTGGATAGACCTCTTTGACACTAGTTAGAATGCTCTTGCTATGTACAAACTGTGCCAACACACTAATCATCTCATCCTATACAAACTTAAATGTTAAAACAATACTCCATACTAAAACACAAATAAACTGTCTGAATCAGTCATACTGCCAGACACAAAAGGTGACATCTGAGCAGGTGAAGAATATGGCTATTCTTATTGTGAGAAGAGTAAGAGAAAAGGGATGAATAAGGTACTTAGCTGTTTGTGGTTTGTATAATGAAGGAGGAGACATTAAACAAGCCAAGTAAGCTAAGAGACAGGCTGCGACTAGAGTTACCAATCTGGGAGTCATTTATCATCCAGGTAATAGATGAAACCATGAGATGACGAACAATGTAAGACAATGAAAACAGAAAGAGCAAGCAGGAGATAGAAAACTGAGCCTAAGAGGATATACACAGGCGAAGGGAGAAAGAAGAACCACTGAAGGAAAAAGGATAGAAGAGTGAGAACATTAATACCAAAGAAGCTAAGAGAACAAAAAGTTCCAATGAAGAATAAAGCAAAATGTCAAATGCTAGAGAGGTTAAGATGAAAATTCCCCAGCTGACCAAAAGTCACTGTTTTTAAAGTGACTTTTAATATAATAGTGGGACTAGAAGCCCAAGAGTAAGGGGTTAAAGAATAAGGCAAAAAAGGGGCAGCTAGGTGGCGCAGTGAGTAAAAGCACCAGCCCCAGAGTCGGGAGGACCTGAGTTCGTTCCCACGTCAGACATTTAACTAGCCATGTAACCTTGGGCAAGTTACTTAACCCCAATTGCCCTCCAAAAGGCCAAAAAAAAAAAAAAAGAATAAGGCAAAAAATAAGAACTAGATCAAATATTCAAGAAAAATATAGAAGTTGCTCCTAAATATGCAGGACACTGAACTGACTACTTTTTGACCATGACAGCCTGCCAAAGACCTGAACTTGGCCTTACTAGATCTTTCTACTTTAGATTCAGTTGTTTCTATCTACTTTCACATCCAAACCTTTTCATATAACTTTATCCTCCTTTGCTAGACAAGATATCTCATACTTTCATAAAGAAATACTGAATGAAATAGGAACTGATTTCTCATTTGATAAGAAATGTGCATCACAAGACTCAACAGCACTGAAATGAATATCAGACTTCATAAAGCATACCTTTCACAAGGTGAGAAGTCAATAAGTTGCACCCCCTGGTGGCTGAATCGCTGAATTTGTTTGAATTTTTCTCCCCCCCATAAAGCAATTCCTCTCTGATGGAATGTGGCCAAGTAGGTGCCTTTTGGTGACCAGCGCACATAGGTTTCTGTCCATCTCTGTGGAAATCAATACCAACATTAGCAAATAAAAACTGAGAAAACAACCATATGAAAGGAGAACCACAGAATTAAAGACCACTGCTCAATCCTACTGAATCAAGTACCTTCATTTTTATGACCCAATTTACTTTGGCAGAAGAAAACTATAATGGACAGTTACGGAGTTATAATCTCAAAGAAAGAAAGTGATATCCTTTCACACAACTTTCATAGAATGACACTTACTTAAAAAAAAAAAAAAGGCTTTAAGAAGCATTAAGTATGTTAAGAGCAAGGTCTCTATCCAGAAGGCCAAACTGAAGACAGATGACATGGGTATCCTTTGAGGGCTCTTACAGGTCCCCCTCCTACTGCCCCAGGAGCCCCAGAGCAGCCGACTCTCACCGCTCTTTCTTCAATGGAGACTGGATCCTTCACATCATTCCAGAAGATGGACGTACGATCCCCAGATTCAAAGATGACGCTATACTGATCTCTGCATTCTGCCTCCTCCAGCCAATAGCGCAGGTTTCCCTAGAATAGTAGAGACCAAATGCTTGTTCCATGTCATCAAAAAATTATTTTCAAATTGAATCAATCAAAAATAAATTATCAAATGATCATAGACATCTTTGTTTTCTCTGATGCTTTTGAAGGATTTCAAAAATAGCATTTAGATATGGGGCACTGCCTTTTTAGCCCCTTAGACCTAAACTTAAAAACAAAACACCATACCAGGTCTTTGAAGGGCTGCTTTTCTGGAATGTCCCACTCATCACTGATTGTCATGTATCTGAAAGAGACCATAACCATTAAGCAATGTAATATTAGAGTTCACGGATCACATCACAGAGCTGTTATGAGTATGTTTGTATGAAGAAAACTATAGCCAGAAGTCTGTACTTACTTGTCAAAGTCAGTAAAAAGGTTTACTCTGAACGTGTGCTGTTTGTCAAGCTTGTAGCCATCAGCATTTTTAACAGCATCCAGGGCATGAGCAGGGGAGACATACTCCAGGAAGATATAACTGCATAAATATAAGAAGTGAAAAAAAGGAAAGCATTTGACTCAACTATACTCTTGCATGTGTTGACATATCATTAAACTCTTTGTTACTGGACAGCTAGAATCCTTTTAACATTGTGGATAAAACACAATAAAGATTAGGTATCAGGTATATATGCTCATTCAATATCTTCCATAAGCAGAAAAAGCCAAAGCAGCTAGCACAAATCCCTCAACCAGAACAGAAACTCTAACTTGAAGAATGGAAACACAAAAAATATTCACCATCTCCACAGAGTGTTTGACAAACAGAAATCAAGGTCAATTCATGAATATTAGTATATTGGGTGATTACACGTAAAGTAAGATATTAAAAAGATGTTTTACTCAACATAAGCAATATGCTATTTCACAAAAGAGGAAAATTTCATTATATTACAAAAAGGCTATTGGTCATTTCTCTCAAAATTCAGAAAGTCACCTCGCTGCATTTCTTTTCCCTTTCTCTATTGCTTCATCAAATTTTACAACTTATTTTAAAAAACATTTCATTGTCAGTTTTTAATACTAGTTGCTTTCCCAAAATACCCCCACAAAATACATTCCTTACAATGCAATTGTATCTAACAGTATATACAATATTGCACGTCTATAGTTTTCTACTTCACAAATCCCACCCCACCACCCTCTCAAAAGAAGGGAATCAGTTCTTTGCAACTGGTCCTTGTATTTAACCTGATTTTTAGCGGGGATGATTTCAGACAGAATTCTGGGATGACACAAATTGATGCAGAGTGAATCAAAAGAATAATTTATACAATGACTCAGAAACTCTGATCAAGTTCCGAGAAAGAAACTTGCTACCTGCCTCCTGAAAGGGACAAAAAGACCAGGGTCACAAAGTACAGAATAAGACAAAAATAAATTCATATTCTCTCTCATTCCTTTTGGACATGGCCAATAAAGAAATTTGTATTGCTTGACTCTACGTGCTTGCAAAACAGGTTTTGTTTTTCATTTTAGGGGAAAAAGGGAGAAAAGGTAAGACTTCTGCTGAATGAAAAAATAAAATTTAATTTTAAAAGTTGGCAGAATTACTGGTACCTTACATCTCAATGGCACTGTGAAATATATTCATTTAACAACTGGGCTGTTATGCTGTGCACAAATATTTCTTGCTATTCTTTGTAAAAGTGATCAGGTTTTCTTGCTTATTTAAAAAAAAAAGGCAAAATTGTGTTTTTAGCCTTCCTAAAATTCATCCAACTTGTATTTCTGTTAAAGTCTTTTCTCAGGATTTTTGGTTAAATGCTTGAATTGTAGAATTGTATTTGAATTGTGATGGCAGTAAGACAAAACAGTAACTGGCTTTCTGTAAGTGACCAACCAGTCTACATGATCACAAGACCCACAATATTATTCCTTTTTTCTTTCTCTAGCTGTTTGCCTTGTGGCATACTGATATGGGGGGTGTGGAGGGGGACCACATCCCTGAATTGACCTTTTCCATTACTCACCCTTTAGTTTTTCCATCTTCTTCTGGATAATAATCATTGGTTATTTTCCCAAACTTGGAAAAAATCTTGTGGATGACATTCTTCAGTTTCTCAAGACGGTCAGGTCCTACCTGAGGAACATTGTCCACCACTATTACAGAATCTATTCCATCAGCTTCCTGTGGTCTATCTTTGAGTACATCTCCCAGCAATTCTGTAGAAAGTTAAAGATATGAATTTACCAAAGATGAAAAAAATTCTCATGCATATGCACATGTGCGTGCACGCGTGCATGCGCACGCACACACACACACACACACACACTCTCTCTCTCTCTCTCTCTCTCTCTGGAATACCCCAAATTTAAAAGTCAAAATAATTTATGAATTAATCTGAACTTACTTTTTTTTTATTTTAAGTTCCAAATTCTCTTTCCTACGCCCCACACCCAACTCTCACACCTATTGAGAAGGTAAAAAACACAAAGCCCATATAAATATGTAGTTATTATGTTCTTGAATTAGCCATGGAAGGAAGGAAAAGAGGAAGGAAGAAAGGGAAAGAAGGGAGGAATAAAAAAAAAAATATGCCTCTATCTGCTCTCCCAGTCCACCACCTCTCTATCAGAAAGTGGGCAGCACCTTTGGAATCATGGTTGGCCACTGTGTTGATCAGAGTCACTAACTACTAAGTCTTCTAGAATCCGTCGTCCAGTTACCTTCTGTGATCCAATCTATCGAGTCTGTCATGAACTCTTCCCAGATCCACAGAGATAATTTCCTTCATGATCCTCTAATTTGCTTATGGCACCCTTTATGTCTGAATCATGAACCCACTTGGCGCTTATTGTGATATATGGCTACAAGCTGTTCTACACCTAGTTTTTATCAGACTGGTTTCTAGTTTTCCCAACAGTTTCTGTCAAGTCATTTTGAACAAAAAGATTCCTAATTACAAATAAAGATAGCACACTACTTTTAAGACCTTAAAACATGCAAATCAAGAAATTATGATTGCCTTAAATTCAGTCTCCCATTTACTTTCTCAGAAGGACAGGAAATAGTCATTACATTATATTAACTCATCAAAAATGATGGGAAGATGATAGGAAATGTGATTTAAGAAAGAGAAAATACAAACAGGAAATACAAATATGAACAAGAGCAGAAAAACTAAAATTTTGAATTTCTATAGGCCAATTTCAAATTTTCTCTTGCTATATATAGGAAAAAATTATGTTGCAGCAAAACTATTAGTAAAAATTTATGAAGGTTTGTCAGATGCTACAATGCACAGCCTTTGCTTATAAGGCTTAGACAGCTAGAAATAACATTGTCACTTAGTACGTGGCAAAGAAATACATTATTTTAATTCTCTAATACTGAATAATTTGTTTTTAATTTAATAACAAAAAAGAAAGCATGACAGATACCACCATGCTCCTTATTACAGAATCTTTTATTTTGTCTTTTGGTTTGGTCTTTTATCAGGAAGAGAAGAAGAAAACAAGGAGGGCCCTGGCATACAAGATGAGGAATGCTAAGGTCCATGCTACTTCAACCGAGCTTGTCCCTCCCTTACCAGTATGGCAAACAGTACACAAACACTTTCTTTATAAAACAGATGCATGACGGACAAGGATCAAAAAATGTATTTTTCCCTAAATTATCCAGAGTAGAATTCTTTGTAAAAAGATCAACAAAGCACTATTATTGCATATAGTACATAGTCATATAGTGAAACAAGTACATAACTTTGTTACACAGAATTCTTGCTGTGTAACGTAATCTCATTATTTCTTGACACTTTGACTAGGACACCTGCCTCTTGCTTTTAATTTAGGATAAGACTAAGTCTTGTCAGCCTGGCAATGGGTTAGTCTCACAATATTATTTCTATAAAATTAAATCAGTTTTTGATTTGAGCCAATTTCCACTTAATGTCAATGTACAGCTTTAAGTCCAATGTTGGGGAAATCTTATTTTTAATCAAGGGCACTGACTTATACAAAGTTTGTCTAAGGCTACACAAAAAAAGAACGTAAATTTTATTTTCTATTTTCTAGAATTTTTTTCTTATTTCTAGAAATTCTATTTCCAACTCATCTTAAAAGTACAGGAGACACTAAAATTCATTCAAAAATTATAAGAAGTGCAAAAGGAGATTTCAGCCTCAAATCATAGCTAGTCTAGAGGGAAAAGCTTCATTTCTCAGAGAAGGTAGAATATGGGAAGAAAAAGGAAAAAAGGAGAGAAGGAAGACAGAAAAAAGAAGAAGAGAGAAAACAAACCAGAACCAAAGTGGAATCAAGTGGGGGGATGGCTAAACAAAATGTGGTGTGTAAAAAGTAATGGAATACTCCTATAAGGCATGAAGAAAATGACAAATTCAGACAAAGGAAAATCTATATGAACTCATGTAGAGCTAAGAAAGCAGAAGCTAAAATAAAAACAAGAATAATATAAATGAAAGCAACAGAAAGACATCAAAATTCAAAATAAACAGTTGAGTATTCTTGGTTTTAGGAAAACTCTTTTGGCAGGGTAGTACTACATGTTGCAAAATTCTGCAGCACATACAGACTGGTCGCTGTTAAATATTTTTCGCTCTAAGAGAGAGGATTCTATTAGGCAGGTTACTGGAAAATGACTCCAAGTATAAAAAACAAAGCCAAAAACAAACAAAATGCACCAATAAAACTTTTTGAAAAAGGAGAGATGCAAAAGTAAAGAAAGGCAAGTGTGAGCTTAGCTGATACTTGGAGAGAAGGCTTCAGTGTAATCACCTATTAGTTAACAAGCTTCAAAATAGTTAACCTCCATCCACAGCTCTGAAAATTATTCCAGGACTTCAGAAACCTCAAAAAGCATTATCACCAGGGCTATAGTAGTAGAAAAGACAGTCAGGCAACACTTGATCTTTAATCCTATTAATAGATCTGTGGTCTTAGGGAAGTCATGTCTCTAAGCCTCAGTTTCCTCATTTAGAAAATGGGGATAATAGTATCTGTTGCTCTTACCTCAAAGCATTGTGAGGATCAGGTGATAATTCTGTGAAATGTTTAGTAAATATGCTACAATATCTGAAGAAATGGAAAATGACAGCCTCAAGTAATGCAACATTCTCAATAAATTTCCATATTCAAATTATCTACACTATCCTATAACAGCTTTTTTTCCTTGAAAAGCTTTCCTAAAATTCTACTTCTAGTAGATTAACAGAATGGATTGTTCCAGGGTGCAAAAACAAGTACTGTCCTGACACTACTGAAATGTCAGGTCCTAAGCATAAGTCAAGAATCTCATTAGCTAGCTAGCTACCTGTGTGTTCTGGTACTGTAAGAGATCTTCTTAAACAACAGGGGCCTGCCAAACAATGACATCATTGGTTCCAGCAATAACTTTTATTTAGAAGCTCAGCTTAACAAATTAGTAAACCTATCAAAACTGAGGATATACAATACTTACAATAACATTACAAGAATAATGGCTAGTCACAAACATACTTATCTATACTAAATCTAATTATAATTCTAATTTTTCTTTATTACCTTGAATATTTGAATATACAAAATATCACAAAGGTCAGAAAGACTGGCTGACAATTTCCCTTGCTGTAAATAAATTTCTAAAATTTGGATAGGATGAAAAATATAACATAATACAAATGAAAAACATCAGTTAAAAACAGAATGCAATTTTCTTTATTCCGAATATCCAAATACTCTCAAGACAGATAATAAAAAATTTACCCTTTCAAAAATGATTTCCACGACTATTATTCAAAATGTAAAACCTGATAATAGGAAGTTAAAAATCAAGGTCAAAGAAGACTAGAGAAGTAGAAGATAAAGATGCTACATACCACATTCTCAGTTTTAAAGAAATACCTGACACATTTACCATGTAAAATAATCAAATCCTTGGCCTTATTTTTAAAACTGGCATACTATACAATTAAATTGCCTGTTAAGCCTGCTCAGCTTTTATAAGGTTTGCATCTTACGCAAGTCAGTTTTTATACAGACTGATGCAATTCCTCCCACTTATAAAGACCCAACTATGTCTTATTAAAGCACCTACCATTTTTACAAGTAGTTTATAAGAAAAAAAAGTTAGCAGTAGCTATATGAAGAGAGAACATAGTGGACAGTTTGCCTCAGAGTTAGGAAGACTAGAATTCAACAACATATATCACTAGTGTAATAACCAAGTGACAGTCTTTAACTACTCAGTGATCTAGGCAACTCTAGGAAAGGCATTCATAACTGTATTTCAATCAAATTGGTCTCTTTGCAATCTTATATATTTTATTTTACGAATTTAAAAACATTATTCTGAGAGGGGTCTAAACGCTTTACCAGACAGCCACACGGGTTCATGACCCAAAAAAGTTAAGAACCACTGCTCTAAGACTGATAAGTCACGAGTTGCACAAAAGGTACTAACTTGTATTTGCAGAGAATTTTTTTATCTTAAGAGTCCCCTATATTAATGAAATCACAGATCAAGTTCCTACAAATGTCCTTGATCTTTACAAACACTAATACCTGGACAACATCCTTCAATATGGCTGCAAAAAAAGGAAAAATTCTTAAAAATTAATTGAGTTAAAAAGAGAGACTAGCCTTCATGAGTTAAGAGCAAAACATTTAGAATTAAAAGCTTGACAACTATTTTCTTGACTAAGCACTAGATTCAAAGGAAAAACTGAATGGAAAGGATGTTTGTAGATAAAGACATTGTGAAAAAGTCAAGCTATCAAGAAATAAATCAAGTCTCAAGTTGTTGCTATTAAATGTGTGATTTTTTTAAGAAGGGTCAATGAAAAGATCGAATGAAAAACTACACAGAATTCTGAATATTTGGTATAAGATGTGTAGAAGAGAAAACACACATGATCTGGTCACAACTAGCAGTTTCTCTGATAAGAATAATAACTAGCTAACATTTATAAGGCATTTTATAGCTTGCAAAGTGTTTATTCAAAACATTCACACTAGCCATTTAAAGCACTTAACTAGAGTGAAGTTACTAAAATAATAAAAACCCTACCAAAAAAAAAAAAGAACAGGAGATTTGGTGCCAGGGGACCTGTGTTCAAAGGACTCTTTCCAATTTTTTTTTCCATTTTTCATTTCCGTTTTTCCAGGCATATGGAACAAGGCCTTACAAATAGCAGGGCCTTTTCTGTAGAAAAAGGTTGGACCAGACGATCCACTAAGCTAGTGTGCCAGGCCTGGAGTCAGGAAAACCTGAGAACAAATTCAAACTCGTGACACTTCCAAGCAAGGCACTTAAGCTGTCTGCCTCAGTTTCTTAAACATTAAATTAGGATAACAGTAGCTTTAATCTGCCAAGGCTGTTGTAAAGAACAAATGAGAGTGACATATGTAAAATACTTTTCAAACTAAAAGAGATAAATGCTAGCTATTATAATCTCTAAGGTACAGTTCTACATGCTAAATCCCTTTAAGCCAAAGGTTATTTCAAATCTAAATTGCTCAATTCAACAATTATTTTGCTATGCTAGCTACAAATTATTTGTCAATCTGCATCTACACCTTGAATTAATTCATGAATATTAAAAATGTGTTATGAAGAATTCCCGTTTCCTGTATTTCAACTGCAGCACCAATACTATGGAACTGAAATTAGTTTTTTAGTTTTAATTCAATGAATATTCTTTTAAACTTATAAGACATCAACAATTTTGTACAATTTTTATTACATATTTCTGCAAAAAAAGGTTTATGATTATTTTTTATTTTAGTCAGTGTAATAAAAGAGCGACAGATTTAAGGAACACAAGATATGAGTCTGAATTCTATTTCTGCTACTAATTAAGTGACTCTGAGAAAGTCATTTAACCTTTTTGCATATCACTTTCCTCAGCTATAAAATGAAAGTGTCAGATTATAAAGAAAAACAACTTTGGAAGGCTTTAGAACTCTAACAAATGTAACAACAAATAGCAATTCCAGTGGGCCAAAGATGAATAGATGTGTTGGGACTTAAAATGAAGATACATCCATCTTTTGGGCATGGCCAATGTGGGAGTTTATTTTGCTTGGCTATGCATATTTGTTACGGAGTTTTGATTTCTTCTTTTTTTTTTAACCTGGAGGGAGGTGGAAAAGAAAATAAAAGCTTGTTAATTGGAAAAAGTAACCAAAAAAAGTTAAAGCTGTCCAATCAGGAGAAAATGAGAATGCTGGATTTGATAATCTCCCATCATAGAGTAACTGCTAGAAGGGATCTCAGAAATAATGAAATTGAAGCCCATAGAGGCAAAGATGCCTCATACCAAAGAGATTATTACATTATTGGCAGATTTGGAATTTGAATTTGCCAAAAAGAATCAGAGATCTAGAGCTAAAAGAGACTTTAGGAGCCATCTGCTCCAACCCCCCATTTGATGGATAGAGAAACTAAGGCCCTGAAAGGTACAATAATTTACTCAAGGTAGAAAAATAAATAAAACATAGGTGGGATCTAAACTCAAAACCTGCACCCTTACTTTCTTACTCTCCCCTTCTAACTCTTAAGTACTACAATCTGTTCTCTGTTGTAGTTTCTTCAACCTGTAAAATGGGACTATTTGTACCTATATTTTTATAATTCAAATTTATGTAATTTATATTAAGGAAAGCACAAAATCCTATATGAATATCAATTATTACTATAACATACATTATTTATGGAGCTTAAAAAGATTATTAATTAAAATTAAAAAGATTCTCTTAAAAAGAGAACCAGATTACCTAGGCAGATACTGACAGCTTGCTGCCCCTTTACAATTCTACTCCCTACCAGTTGTAGGAATAACTGAGATCAGTGGGTTTTCTGTGTTATTGGTTAAAATCTTAACTAAGTGGAAGGTGAAATTTTTAAAAAGTCATAAAAATGGCCCTGCTCTGAGGTTCCCTGAAAGAGAAGCATCTGTTATAAAATCCAGAGACTTAACAATACATACAATTATCTGAAAGGAGATGAAACTTACCCGTATTTCTTGTAGTCAGAGCCCTGTGAGTAAAATACATAATGTATTTAACCTTTTTTGTAGAAAGAAAGTAAATTTCTGGAACACTGATCTACTTTGTTTTGGACATTTTTTACTCAAACCTGTGTAGAACAATAGCATTTTTAAGTATCTCCTTCTCTTCCTTTTCTCAAAAAAAAATGAGAAAAAAAATTACAACATGGAATAAAGCTTCCATTTTTATGGAACTTAAAAGAGTTGGAAAAAGTGTTGCATGTGCATGATTTTATTTGATACTCACCACTGTGAAGTATGTGATGAAACTATTCTTATGTTACAAATGAAGAAACTGAGGCTCACACAAGAAAAGTAACTTGCTCAGGTCTTCCAGACTCTTCTCCCCACGCCACCCCATCCCCCAACCTTTCCTATCCATTCATTATACCCATATAGTTGCTCTACCCATAGATATCTGAATAAATCTGTTAAATAGAGAAAAAAAAATAATGGAATGAAACTTGTAGTCAGGCTCAAATGCTGGCTCTAAACCACTGAAATACTTACACTTCTGAAACTTGTATTTAAAAAAAATGAAATTGACCACTGTATTTCAGTATGATCAATTTCCTTTGTCACTTTATGAAACATTATGTCTAAGTTTCACCAGCCTGCCAAAGGAGTTCAAGGCACAAAAAGAGGCACTTTGTAACCTTTGGTCGGTCACTTACATGCCTCAGTTTCCTCGTCTGGTGATAATTCTTCCGAAACCCTGGGTTATAGGCAGGAAAGGTAAACAGGGACCACTGTTATTATGCGATCATTCCAGACTCCGCTTCTCATCCCAAGGTAGGGGTCGGACCCGCCCCTCCCTGGGGCTCCGTGCCCCCCACCCCCAGCCCCGGCTCTCACCGTCCTCGCTGATGTCGTCCACGAAGCCCTCGGGGTCGCTGAAGGAGATCTCGTCCTCCTCGTTGCCACTCTCCAGGCGCCGGGGCTCGGCCTCGGCCTCCTGGCCCTGGTCTTCCTTCTCGCCCCCGGCCTCCTCCTCCTCCTTCTCCTTCTCCTCTTCCTCCTCTTTCCCTCCTCCGTCCTCCGCCTTCTCCTTCTCCTCCCGCTTCTCCTCCTTAGCCGCCGGGGGCTCCGCCTTGGGCTCGGGAACCTTCTCAGGTGGCTGCGGCTCCCCCGGAGGTGGGGACGACGGCGGCGGCGACCCGGCTGAGGTCGGTTCGCCGGCGGCCTTCTCTACTGCGGGCAGCTTCGCGATCGCCTCGGGCTCCGGCCCGGGCTTGGCCACCGTCACCGCGGCGGCGTCCTTTTCCCCCTTCTCCTCGGGTACGAGCACGGAGGCGGCCGCCGCCGCCTGCTGGGCCTCGGGTCCCGCAGGCCGCTCCGGTTCTTCCTCGGCGGCCTGCTGCTCCGGCTCAGCCCGCTGCTCGGCCGCTTCGGGCACCGCCACGTTCTCCGCGTCCTGCATGGGCCTTGGCGCCGCCGCTCAGCTCTCGTTGCTCCCCTGGTTTAGCCACCACCAAACTTCCGACTCTACCAGCTGCCACCGCGGGGCCCGCCGGCTCCTACTCCCAGGCCATGTGCGCCCAACCTGGGGGAAGGACCGAACCAACGGGCCTACGGCGAGGGGGAAGGTCCCACGCCCTCGTGTGCCACGACGTGCTTGTAAGAGCTCAGAGCTAGGGAGACGCGTTTGGGAGTGTCTCAGAGACTTCTATTACTGGCACAAGAAGAGGGATTTCGGTCTTCGATGCCGCCTCGTTCTTTAAGTCAAATACTCTCCAACTTTGGGCCCCCCATTTTTGCGAAAGAACTTGGTTCAGTCCAACATGGCAGTCACTCTCGCTGTGTCCCGTTAAGCGCTACGTTAACAGCCAGAACCATTTTGGAATCTCAAAAGGGGAGGTAGAAGTTCCCTTCTTGAAAAAACCAAAAGAAAAAGAAATGTGACCCATTAATCAATTCCGGAGAAAATGTAAAGTTCATGAAAATTCTTAGATAGTGTTCTATTAACTTCTAAACGTGTAGTTTACCAAGTTATAACCCAAATACCCCCTCCGCGCCCGACACTTTTAGACTTGTCTACTGACTAGGCAAAGAAATGGACAAGTCCAAAGTGGAAAAGAAATTCCGGGCGGGACGGAGAGGCTCGATCCCTGGATAAGGAAGCTTCACTGAAACAGTTACACCGGTGGTGGTTCTCCCTGTCCTCTAACGCTCCCTGCGGCAGCCTTGACCCCCTAGCTTTGCCCCCACAACCGATGGTTTCTCTGGAATGGAACGACCCATACGAGACTTCCTCCCGAGGAGCCAGGCGACCTGGGGCGCTCTGCTCGGGCGGGCCCCTGGGCGTAGCTGCGGAGGCCGTGATACGGGCCGGGAGGACAGGAAGCCGCTCTTTCTAAGGGTCTCCGCGAGGCGTGGGAGGTTAGCCGGGGGCAGGGTCCCGCCTCGGGGTGTAGGGCCTTGGGCAAGTCATTTAACGTCCATGTGACTCCCAGCGCTGGAAGGGGGGCGTTTCCTCTGCTGGAGTTTCTCATTCTCAATGAAATCTCGGGTCCGGCACCCCCTCCACCCAGGTGTGCGGCAGGGGGTGTCCGGGGACCTTGGACGGAAGTATCGTGGTCGGAGAATGTGAGCTCCTTGAAGGCAGGGTCTGCTTTTGACCCCAGCGCTTAGCACAAAGTTGGCACGTGGTGATAGTAGTAATAGTAGTAGTACTGGTAGTGATAGTGGTAGTAGTAATAGTAGTAGTAGCAGCAGTAGTGATTTATATAGCTCAGCAGTAGTGATTTATATAGCTTACTATGTACGGGGCTCTTTACTTTCCAGTTATCTCATTTGATCCTAATGATGATAATAGCCAGCATTTACATAGCCCCTACTGTGTGCCAGGCACTGGGCTAAGCACTTTCCAATTATTATCTCATTTGGTCCTCAATGATATGATAATAGCTAACATTTACAAAGCACCTAATATTTGCCAGACACTGTGCTGAGTGCTTTTTGTCACATTTGATCCTCACGAGAATAATAATAAAAACGTTTCTGTAGTGCCAGGGTGGTGGGGCAGTCTAGGTGGTACAGTGGATAGAGCACTGGGTTTGCAATCGGGAAGACTTATCTTCCTGAGGTCAAATCTGGCTTCAGACACAGTAGCTGAGTGACCCTGGGCAAGTCACTTAAGCCTGTTTGCCTTATTTGTAATTGAACTGGAGAAGGAAATGGCAAACCACTGCAGTATTTTTGCCAAGAAAAACCGAAATGGGGTCACACAAAGTTGGACAGGACTGAACAACAACAATTACATTTGACCACGATAATAATTTTTTTAATTTTGTATAGTGCCCTACTATGTGCCAGGTACTAGGCTAAATGCTTTGCAATTATATCATTTGATCCTCATACCAACTCTGGGAGGTAGGTGCTATTATTATCCCCATTTTACAGATGAGGAAACTGAGGCATACAGGTTAAGGCCAATCCAATAAACATGGTGCCTACTGTGTGCCTATTAAGCAAGTACTTTGTGCAGAGGCACTGTGCGAGTGCTGGGGATACAATTAATAAAAAGGCAGTTCCTACCCTTGAAGATTTTATAGTCTAAAGGGAAAAACAGCCAACCAAAGGGGGAAGGAGAGGGGGAGGGGGTACCCTGAGCTGAGGGGTCTTGTTCTGTAAAGCGGAATGAGCAGAATCCATTTTCTGTCCTCTATAAAAAGGATGGCTTTGCTCCTTGAACACGTTTTATTTAAACCAGCAGAGAAACACTGTTTCAGAGCAGGGTCAGTATACGGCTATTACAAGAGAACTATACCCTTTAAGTGATTTGTATTAATATTATATGTAGTTGTTTAAAGAGCTCCAGGATATGCATGCTCTTCCTTATAGAAGATGGATATAATTGACCTCTCAAAGATATCCTTAACTTATTTTAAAATCTCATTTAGATAAAGACTTCAAAAAATATATTCTTACATTACATAAAATCTGTTTTTCATTTATCATTTCAGTAAAAGGCATTCAAGCTGTAAAAATATCATAACCTTCATGAACTGATAATGATCAGATTAAAAATTGTCAATTTCAGCAATGCGTCTAGGTTTTGATGGGAGTACTTCGTTATTTCATAACTGCTAGTTAGGAACATTTCTAACTATAAGTGTAGAAAATCTTAAACATTAGCATACTTTAAAAAAGTTTATACTAGTGAAAGTGACGATTAAAGATCTGAATAAGCACCTCACAAAAGATCATCATTTTCTGCAAAAACTTTTTCTTTATGCAACTTATCCCCATTTTTTAGCCCAGAATATGGTTTCCTTTCAGAATAAATGCTTAGTAGGGCTTTATACATAGTTTACTGTGTTTTTCAAACCTTCTAAAGAACCTTGATCTGGAACATTATCATAAGTGAGAAGCTAGCCTATTAGATTTATATGTATTGTGGTAAACATGCTTTAGGGAAAGGAAACTTAAAAACATGTTTAATCTCTGTTTCTAAAACAATAAAAAAATTTAATTAGGAAGAATAAAATAAAGGAAGACTTCAGGGGAGTTAGTACTCTGCCTTCAGTCCTCTAATTAGAGAGAGAAGAAGCTGAGGGAGGTGGTCAATCAAGACTTAAGTTAAAAAGCATGGTAGTGAGTTTAGAAGTGATGAACTTAGCCTAACAGGGTCATCTTGTTCCTTGGAAACAGGCCTAATGCAAAGTGAAAAGTCAAGTGACTTGCCTCAGGTCACATGCTAATAAGTGTCTGAGGCTCAGATCAGATCCCCAAACTATCCTATGAGCCACCTGTGATAAGTGTCTGAGGCTGAAATTAAAATCAAGTCTTTACAGTACAGATCCCTAAACTATCCCATGAGCCACCAGTCTGCCTCCTCACTTTACTTGATTTTTTTTATGTCATGAATCTCTGGTAAAGTCTATAGACTCCTCAGAATGATATTTTAATGCTAAATTTCAGCTAGAAGTTACTGAAAATAAAGATGTACTTTTTTTTTCTCATCCAAATTCACAGCCCCCTGAAAGGAACCCTTCCCCAGGTCCTGTGAGAGGACTAAAAGCCAACTAAGCATTATGCTCCTGCAGAGCCCTGGATTGAGGCAGCTAGGGCCATCTAGCCCAATATTGGGTATGGAGTCAGAAAGACCTGAATTTTAAATCCAGTCTTAGAAGCTTACTGGTTGTGTGACCCTGGGTGAGTCACTTAACCTCTGTTTGACTCAGTTTCCTCAACTGTAAAATGAGGGTTATAACAACACCTACCTCACAGGATTTTTTGATTAAATGAGATTAAGATTTGTAAAATCCTTAGTACAGTGCCTGGCACATAATAGACACTACATAAATGCCAATTATTATTTTTTGTTATACCATTGGATGAAATTTAAAAAAAATAGAAACACCTTTTTTCTTGTTTCTGAGGATATGCTTTTTTTCTGGAGAAAGGAGGTTGAGGGCAGTCCATGTTGACAAGTAGCTTTTATGTTACCTTACATGGTCCTCAGTAAATAACTGATCCACTAAGGGTATTGATCCTAGCATTCAAGTGAGAGAAGCCCACTTCACAATCTATCCACCAGCCAAAAGTCTGAGACTCTTCCCTTTCCCCTTCCACTTTATGTGGCTACTTTTGCATCCAGGCAATGAGGAAATGATGTCAGCAGCGTGAGCCCTTAGTCTCCTGAGCAATCAGATTTGTCTAAATACATTTTTAAGGACAAGCTAGTCTGACATGCCTAGAATCCCACAGGGGTGCTGCTGGGACCCTGAGGGAGGGATGTAGAAAGCCTTGTTCTGGAAGATCTACAGAAAACTTGTGGTATGCTACTTCCCTTACAGTACCTTATGGGTAAGCTAAACTGATCTCTCTTGCTGCTTCTCATGCATGAAACTCCATCTTCTGTCTACATGCCTTTGTCCACCATCGTCACAGTGTGTTCTCTCCTCACCTGCTCTTAGACTCTCCAGCTTCTTTGAAAATTCAGCCTCAGTTTCCTTCTAGGGCAGCTAGGAGGTACCGTGGATAGAGTGCCAGGCCTGCTCATCTTCCTGAATCTAAATCTAGCCTCAGACACTTCCTAGCTGTGTGACCCTGGGCAAGTCACTTCACCCTGTTTGCCTCAGTTTCCTCATCTGTAAAATGAGCTGGAGAAAGAAATGGCAAACCACTCTAGCATCTTGGCCAAGAAAACCCCAACGGGGGTCATGGAGAGCCAGATATAACTGAAAAGACTGAACAACAAAAAACATCTATGTGAAACTTTTCCTAATCTTCCCAGCTGCAGGTGTCTTCCTTACCTAAGGTTTTCTTGTACATATTTTATCTCTATTTTTGTATGTTCATATCTCCTTTCCCCCTCTCCCCCAGATGTAAGCGCATTGAACAAGGACTGTTTCTGTTGTATCCCCAGCACAGTGTCTTGTTCATAGTGGGTGCTTAACAAATGCTCATTTTAAATTGGTCACTCAGCCAGCATTTATTAAGCATTTACTGTGTGCCCAGCAATGTGTTAAGTGCTAGGGACACACAGAAAAGCCAAAACAAGTTCCTTCACTACCCTCATGGTTGACAACTTGCGAGTAATTATGTACATACAAGATATATACTGTCTCAATGGAAGCTTTGGAGTGGGCAGGACTAAGAAAGGCCTCCTGAAAAAGCCAGGGTTCTATTCTAAGAGGCTTGAGTGGAGGATCCTAGGCATGGGGACAGACAGGCAGCAGTGTGGGGTATGATGTGTGAAGAATAGCAGTTGGCCAGCAGAGCTGAATCATCGCTCTTAAAGCTTAAAACTGCACTGAGACTCATGGAACACGCCCTTCAGATACTGAATTCAGCAAGTTCTGCTTGTTGGTGTTTCCCTCTAAACCTTCGGTTCTCAACCATGCATTTGTTAAAATTTTAAATAATATTTTCCCCAATTACATGGAAAAAAATTTGAACATTCCTCTTTTTTTCTAAATCTTGACTTCCAAATTTTCTTCCTCTGTCTTACCTTCCCTTCTCTGACGTGATAAGCAATTTGATATAGGTTATAACATGTGCAGTCATGCAAAACATTTCCATATTAGTCATGTGAAAGAAGACACAGACCCAAAGGGGTAAAAAACATGAAAAAATAAAGTAAAAAATAGTCTGTTTCAATCTGCATTCAGACTCCCTCATTTCTTCCTCAGGATGTCTGTCATTCACTGGAGGGTGGAGGGGGAAGAATAGGGGTTAAGTGACTTGTCCAGGGTCACACAGCTAGTAAGTATCTGAGGCAGGATTTGGACTGGGGTCCTCCTGACTCCAGGGCTACTGCTGTATCCACTGCACCACCTAGCTGCCCCACTACCATGCATTTTAAAAAATGTCATCATCAATGATCTTCTCTTTCTCTGATTTTTTTTTTTGCATTGATGACCAATTCTCTGCCCTCTAAGAAAAATAAAACCTTTCCTGTGACAATATTAATACAAAATAATAATAACTAACATTCACATGATGTTCACTGTGCTAAGCACTTTACAATTTTTATCTCATTTGATCCTCACAATAACCATGAAATATAGGGGCTATTATACCCATTTTACAGTTAAGGAAACAGACAAACAGAGGTGACTTGTCCAGGGTCACCTAGTACCTAATGTGGGAATTTGAGCTCAAGTCTTCCTGACTCCAGGCTGAGCATTTGTCTCCTTCACCAGAGGCTGACTTAACACCTAACTCAGATCCACTTATTGAGAACATACTAAAATGTATGCCTTATTCTGTACCTGTGGTCCATCATCCTTCTGTGTAATCAAGATTGGTCATCAGCAAGTTTCTTTTTTTTTAAATATATTTTAACTGATATGTTTTGTTTTTATATCACCTAGAATTCCCCCTATTTAGAAGAGCTTCTAAAGTAGTGTCTCTCCCCTCCGAATCATCTTCTACAGTCTGTCAGCTCTGCTGACATGTGCATAGTCTGTCTGACTATTCACACACACACACACACAGATTGGAAGGTCAGAGCTGAGGTACACACACAGAGAACACACATGGCGAAGGAGTGACGACCCTGCTACAGGAGTACCCCTGTACATAACGACCCCTGGTACAGGAAGCACTGGCCTTTTGGAGAGTACCCAAGAGGTTCACTTTAGGGTTAGCTTTCCACTGGACTCCAAGAGTCCATTTGTCCTGGAGAGGCCATGCTCCCTCCCAGTAACTAATTCTCCAGAGTGCATGTGTAGTTCCTTGTTGGTCCATTCTCCCTGTTCCCAGCTGGCTTTACTAATCTGCTGCTGGTTCAGTCTTTCCATATGAAAGGCAGAGGGTGTGGCAGAGGGAAGAGAAGAGAACTCTAGAGAAGCAGAGGCAGGCAAGCAGCCTCAGTGAAGCTGCAAGGCTCCCTGAGGGAGAGAACCTCTCAGACCCTGATGGAGACAGCCCAGGAACCTGAACCCCAATCCCTTTGGAATGGCAGTGTTCTCCAAACCACTAGATCAGCCCCCACAGTCATCATTGAAGGGAGAAATTGTGAAGAAGGGTCCCAACTTCCTCATCACCAGTAGCTACAACTGACCAATTGACACCAACAAAAAAATAGGCACAGGAACCCTGACAATGGCAGCAAACCCCAGACTTCCTTCATGGCCATCCTCCAGGAAGGCAATGCCTGTGGGAGAAGTAACCAGCCCTTTCTACCAGCTGCCAATCACATGCCACTCACAGAGTAGGCAGGCCAACATAGCCAAAGCAGCAAGGTCCCCCAAGAAAGAGATGGGGGTGGATGCCAGTGTGTACCAGGCAAGTCAAACCAACACCACCTTGATCACCACCTCAAATCCTGATGGAGGCATGAACCCAAAGGCCTTGGCAATAGCAAGTCTTCCAGCCCAGTGTCCTCAGCCATCATTCTGGGAAGGAACTGCCATGGAAAGGCAGCGTGGTAATTACTCCTGAAGGGGCTACAGCCACACGTACTGAAGACCCAGAAAAGAAAGTTCTTGGGGGCGGCCAGGTAGCACAACGAGTAAGAGCACCGGCTCCAGTGTTGAGAAGACCTGGAGATCGAATCCCGGGCTCAGACACTTAGCACCCACCGAGAAACACCTGGCCATGTAACCTTGAGCAAGTTACTTAACCCCAATTGCTTAGGGGCAGCCAGGTGGCTCAGCGAATAAGAGCACCGGCTCCATTGTCGGGATGACCTGGATCAAATCCGGGCTCAGATACTCAGCACCACACCCAGAAATAATAACTGGCCGTGTAACCTTGAGCAAGTTACTTAACCCTGATTGCTTTAAAAAAAAAAAAAAAGCTCTTGCCACCAGAGTCCTTGGCCCTATCAAACAGTTCAACGTCAGAAACTGATAGGATTTTTTCAGTGGAAATTACATTAAAGAAGAGGCATCACCACCTGCTTTCCGGCTGTGCTTTAAGGACCATGAGACTTCATTTAGAAGCTGAAACCTTCCATGTATGTTGGGACCTCATGGGAGCTCCTTGAAATCAAGAACTGTCCAACTGTTCATTTTGGCTGCTATCAACCAATGTCCAGCATATTCTCTTTCCTTCACCAGTGAATTTAGTGCCTGGCTATTAGTCCTTTTCCCCTCCCCATCTCCTGCTGTCTTACAAGGGACTTCAACATAGCCTCCAAATATTCCCTCAAATACCCTAACTTCCCAGTTCCTCAACTTCTCAACTCTCATGACCTACACCTCCATTCCACCTTAGCTACACTCTAGGATGGTCATCTTGCCATCACCCACAGTATTCAACTTGTTTATGAACTCTGAAATACTTCCATCTTTAATCATTCTAAGAAGCTTTCTCTTCCCTGTGCCTTATAACAACAATCATGCTCTTTGTCCTTTGACTTCCATTCCCTCACTCTTCTGGGTTTCCCCAGAAGATCACCCCTATATTGACTACACTCTCCTCTCTTCCCTATCTTGACCCTTCAGTGAAACGATCTCAACCCTACACCAGGGATTCTGTGGAGCTAAAATTAGCAAGTGAATTCCAAGCATGCGGTACCATCTTTGCAAAGGGAAAGAGGCAGGAGATAAAACATACAAGAAGTAACTTGTAGAATATTTTAAATGAATTAATGAAGCATTTATTAAGCAAAAGTCTGTGATAAATGCTGTCTCAGACAGGATTTAAATTCTCTCTGTGCCCACGGGAATTCACTTAGGCTCTTTGAGACTCAGATCCTCAAGAGAGTGTAAGGAAAATGGTTTGTAAACCTTAAAATGCCACATGTTTTCCCATTATTATTTTTAAGCTCTGAGAAAGCTGAACCTGTCTTTTCTAAACTTTGGGGTCATCCCCTCCTCCATGCCCCATCTATCATGGCACTGTGTTTCCTCTAGGTACTTAATAAATGTTTATTGAAATGAGAACCATTCAGCAGATCTGCATTCTGCCTGCAGTTTTACTGGAGTGTTAAGGCTGGTTAGCCAACATGCTGTCTATCCATAGAAGAAGCTTTAGAGAGCTAATGCCTCTCACAGTTGATCACATACTTAGCCAGACAGGTGGGCGCAGTAGAGACCTGAATTCAAATGGAGCCTCAGATACTTCCTCGCTATCTGATCTGGGCGAGTCACGTAACTGCTACCTGCCTCAGTTTCTTCAGTTGTAAAATGGAGGTCATAATAGCACCTCCCACGCAGAGTTGTGAGGATTGAACGACGTGAGATCTGTAGCATTGTGCCTGGCACATTTTGTTGTTGCTGTTTTTCAGTCATTTTTGTCATGTCCAACTCCTTGTGATCCGTATTTGGGGTTTTCTTAGCAGAGATACTGGAGTGGTTTGCTATTTTTTCCTGAAGTTCATTTTGCAGATGAGGAAACTGAGGCAAACAGGTGAAATGACTTGCCTAGGTTACATTAGTAAGTGTCTGAGGTCAGATTTGAACTCAGAAAAGATGAGTCTTCCTGATTCTAGGCCCGGGGCTCTATCCACTATTCTACCTAGCTGCCACCTGGCCCACATAGTAGGTGTTTAATAAATGCTTGTTTCCTTCCTCTTCCCTTGTTCAAGAAAATTGAGTACTAGGCTTGCCTGTCCTTCCCCAACTAGTCATAAGATGTCACTCTAGCTCCATCCCATTAAGAGTTTTCAAATTTTGTAAAAGAAAAACTTTTTTTCTTTTGGCAATTCTTACAGTAAAAACATATTCAGGAAGTCTAGAAAGCAAAACCGGCTAACAGAGTAGTTTCACAGTAAGTTCACTGGGACAGTTTACATAGAGAGGTCGACATGTTTGCTGTAGCCTCTAAAAGACAAAAGTAATGAGGATAGAACCAAAAATAGAATTGTCAGGTTTAAAAAAAGCAAACCACTTGTCAGTGATTATCCTTTACTCTCACTTTTGACAGGCTGTTTTACTTTCCATTTCTCCTCCCACTTCTTGCCTAGAGCTCTCAGCTGATCAACCCAGAGCTATTCCACTAATTAGGTACCCAGTTTTTCAAGCCTGTGCAGAGACAAATAGCTAAAAAAGAATTTTCAGGGATTTGGAATTTCTGGGTAATTAGTGATTAGCCATGAAGTTGCCACTTGAAGGGTACAGGTGGACACTAGCCTTTGAAGGCATCTGTTGATGGAGGTAGGAAATCTTAGGTATAAACATAAGGCTAGGCAAGAATCTGATCGTTCAGTTAATGGGCTTGATAAATCCTAATACCAGCTCTGTATTGCTGTGCTTTGGGGATTTTTATTTTATTTACTTATTTATTTATTTTTTTTGTGGTTTGGGTTGGGGAAATTTCCTAGGGAACTTCAAATTAGGAAATTCCCTCTAGCAATGCAGATCTGTATCTGCTGTCCCATTCTTTGAAAGTTGCCAAGAACACTGAGAAGTTAAGTGATTTGTCTAGAGTTACACAGCCAAAGTATGGGCTTTAGCCTGGGTCTTTTGTGCTCCAGGGCCTGGTGTATCTACTAAACCAAGCAGCTTCTCGTGGAGATACAACCTTGAAAATACAAGTTTAAAAAAAAAAAAAGATAGACCCTGGTCTTGAGGAGCTCATGTTTAAAGGAGCTATAGTACCTTCTTGATATATTTTGTATCAAAACAGGGATATCACAGAAAGAAAAAGGATGGCAATAGGAAGAAGATGGGTGAAGACTTGTACAGCCAAGTAAATGGAAACTCCTTAGGAGTCTTAGAAAGAGGGACTAAAGTTGAAACTGTAGGCTGGGGGAGGAATCACAGGAAAATGACAGATCTTCTAGCCTAGGGATATTTGAGAGAGGTAAGGAGGCAAATCAGTAAAGATGGGAGTGAGACATGAATGAAAAAGCATTCAAGTGTTTACCTTTTGCCACAAACTAGGGAAGGGGAGGAGAGAGTGGAGGAGAAATGAATAAATAAGCATTTATTAAATGTGTACTATGTTCTGGACACTAGAGAGGGCAAGGCATGAATGAATGAATGAATGAATGAATGAATGAATGAATGAATGAATGAATGAATGAAAAAGCATTTCTTGGGGCAGCCAGGTAGCACAGCAAGTAAGAGCACCAGCCCCAGTGTTGGGATGACCTGGGAATCGAATCCGGGCTCAGACACTTAGCACCCACCCAGAAACACCTGGCCGTGTAACCTTGAGCAAGTTACTTAACCCCAATTGCTTAAAATAAAAATAAAAAGCATTTCTTAATAAATGTACCAGTGAAATTGAACGAATGCCCATCAATTGGGGGATGGCTGAACAAGTTGTATTATATAATTGTGATGGAATACCATTGTAAAAATGATAAGCAGGATGCTCTCAGAAAACCCTCGAAAGACTTATATGAATTGATGCAAAGTGAAATGAGCAGAACCAAGAGAATATCATACACAGTAACAGCAATATTGTACAGTGATCAACTATGAATGACAGCTATTCTCTGCTACAATGATCCAAAAAAATTCCAAAGAACTTATGATGAAAAATGCTATCCATTTCTAGAGAAAGAATTGGTGGAGTCTGAATGTAGATCAAAGCTTAATTTTTCTTTACTTTCTCCTTTTTCTTTTTTTCTATTTTTGATCTGTTTTTTTCCCCAATATGACTAATAAGGAAATCAGTTTTGCATGACTGCACATGTATAACCTATATCAAGTTGCTTGCCTTCACATTGAGGGGGGAGAGGAGGGAAAGAGAGAACTTGGAACAAAATTTTAAAAATGTTTAAAATGTTTACATGTAATTGGAGAAAAAGGGAATATTGATTGCATTTTTTTTTTAAATTAATGTTCCAGGAAAAGAAGGTGAGGAGTTAGAGGAGAAGAGAAAATAGGAAAGGGGGAAGGAAGAGGGAGGTGATGTGGAAGGAGGGGAAAGGGAGGAGAGTGAGAAGAAAGGGAGGGAAGAGAAGAGGAAGGAAAGAAAGAAGCAGGAAAAAACAGAAGGAGAAAGGGAGGAGAAAGGGGAGGAAGAGGGGAGGAGGAGAAGAGGGAGAAAGAAGAGGATGAGAAAAAAGGGAGAAAAAGGAGATAAAAGTAAAGAGGAGGAATAAGGAGGAGGAAGGGAAAGGGGGGTAGAGAAGATGGGAGAAGGGAAATTGAAGAGAAGGAAGGGAGAGGGAGAAGAGAATGAAAAAAGTAAGAAGGGTGGGAAGAGGATGGTGAAGAGGAGGGGAGGTGTAGAGAAAGAAGCAGGGAGAAAAAATGGAAGGGGGAGAAGAGAAAGAAAGAGAGGGATAAAGGAGAAGAGGAGGGAACGAGATGGAAAGGAGAAGGGGAAGGACAACAGAAGGGGAGGAGGATGAAAGAGGAAAGTGGAAGAGAAAGGAGGGAGGAGGAGGTTAAAGAAGAAGGGAAAAGGGAGAAAAGGAGGAGGCCAAAGGAGAAGGGGAGAATAGGAAGAGATGGGGGTGGGGGGTGAAGAAGATGGGCAGAAGAGAGAGGAGGAGACAGTGAGGAAGAAGGAGAGGAGAGCAGAAGCAGGGGAGGAGGACAGAGAGAAGAGGAAGGAGGAGGGGGGCGGATGAAGAGGCGGCGGCACCCGCCGCAGCCAGCAGGGGGCAGAGGGGGCCCGCGTCCCGGAGGCTGAAGTTCGGGAGCCGGAGCTGCCTCCTCAGTCCCCAGGCCGGGCCTCGGGGGAGGTCAGGGTGAGGGGGGTCCCAGACCGGCTTCTGACGAGGAAGTCACGTGGGGCCGGGGCTCACATGACCGGCCGCGAGATGGACCGGCAGCTTCCCGCAGAGGCGGCGGCTGCTGCGGCTGCGGACCCCGCCACGGCAGGTAGGAGGGTCGGGGGCGCACTGGGGCCAGGCCTGGCGGGGACTCCCCGGGGGCTGCGTCCTCGTCGGCCCCGGGGCGCCCGGGTTCCCTCAGCGCTGCCTGTGCGGCCCGGGAGCCCCGCTGCCCGCCCGCCCGCCTTTCCCGCCCCGGAGCAGCCCCCCTCCCTGCACGCTTGCCACCTCCCCCGCCCCGTCCCTGCTCCCCGCGCGCTTGCCCCTCCCGAACTTGGAGGGACTTTTGTTGCAGCCGCTTCAACTTTGAGCAGTTTTCTCATCTGTAGAATGGGGATCCTGATAGCACCGACCTCCCAGGGCGGGTTTTGTGGCTCAGACGGGTTACTGTCGTGAAGCGCTTTGCAAACCTGAAAGTGCCCTAAAATCCGAGGAGGAGGAGGGTAGTTTAAGGATTCTCCTCACCTGGCCCAGCCCCAGAGCTGGAGCAGGGGAAAGGAGGGGCTGGAGGCTCGTGCTCTAGGGGGACCCGGAGGCCGGAAACCTGGGGCTCGTCCTGCCGATGGCGGGTTACCTGTTGGAGTCCCGGGCAGAGGCTTCCACGATATTTTTAGAACCCCGGTTTCCTAATCTGTAAATCCAGGGAAACATTTAAACATGAAAAAGTCAGCCGGCATGTGGGGGAGACATAGGGGAGAACGCTTCTTGGGTGTTTTAATAAATGCTTTTATCTAATCCGGGATGTAAAGTGAGGATTGTCAAGTGGACTAGATAGGATTCCGGTCGATTCCATTTTCTAAGTGCCTAGCGTGTATGCAAGGATCTTAGATGGTCTCTGAGGTCCCTTTCTGCTTAAACTGGTTTTGATTTATTTAAACTGTTTTGATTTATTTGACTGGGATGGTTGTCATGAGAGTAGAAAGGAGGACACAGGTGGAAGAACTGTTGTTGAAGAGGTTCGAACTTGGCAAATGATTTCTTTGATTTATAATTTGGCAAATTTGATTTTTATAGTAACAGCATTTCTGTAGCACTTTAGCATTTGCAAATCTCAAGTATGTTATCTCACTTGATACTCCCAACTACTCTGTGAGGTAGGTGCAATATATTACCTCTGTTTCATAAATGGGTCAAGTCAACAAGCATTTTCAGACCCCTTCTATGTGCCTGATACTGTGCCAAGTGCCAAAAAAACCCCAAAACAACCAATCCCTAGCCTCAAATGGGTCACAAACTAACAGGGAGACAATGTGCAAATAAGATATATGCAAGATAAATTGGAGATGATTTCAGAGAGAAGATACCAAGAGGAAGGAGATCTGAAAAAGGCTTTTTGTGAAAAGTGGTAGTGGGCTGAGACTTGAAGGAAGCCAGGGAGCTAAGGTTTTGAAAGAGTGTTCCAGCCATAAAAGATAGCCAGGGAAAATGCCTGCAGTTGGGAGATGGAGTGTCCTGTCCAAAGAACAGATTAGCAGGCTGGTTTGTAGAGTATGTGGAGGGAAGCAAAGTATAAGAAGACTGGAAAGATAGGAAAGGGTCAAGTTCTGTAGTAAGAGGATTTTTATATTTTATCTTGGAGGTAATAGGGAGCCGCTGGAGTTTATTGAATGGGACAAGGGTGGCATGACCAAACCTGTGCTTTAAGCAAGATTACTTTGACCTTTGAGTGGATTATGTTCTGGAATAGACAGGAAGGCTATTGCAGTAATATAAACATGAGATGATGAGGGCCTGCATCAGGGTAGGAGTAGTAAGAGGAGAAAATTAGGCAATTAGAGATGTCATAGATGTAATTGAGGCCCAGAGAGGTTGTTTTTTGCTTAGAGTTCACACAACTGCTAAGTGTCCGAGGTAGGATTTGAATTCAGGTTTTTCTGACTTTTTTCCTGACCAGTACTTGACAACCTTCAATCATATCGTCTTACCTGTTGCTACTCTTCTCCCATAATTGGCACCGACTAGGAACTTAATAAATATTTATTGACTAACAGACTTTTCTTCCTTTAGTTACAACACTCACCAATTCTAGGGATTCTAGAGTTGCCTCAGTTTCTGACTCTCCATCTCATTCTTCTGAACAAAGTATTCCAACTCAAATTCTAGGAAAATCCTAATCCTATTTTGTTGAAGGTGATCGAAGCCCAGGAACTGTTTGGAAAGAGTGTTGGACTAGAAATCAGGAGGCCTAGTTTCTAACTTTGAGCTTTAGCAAGTCATATATAACCTTTCTGAACCTTGGCAAAATGGGGTAATAAAACTTGTCTTGCCTAAGTGATGTACCAAAGACACTGTGCTAGGTGGTAGGGATATGAAGGTAGTCAAAACAGATCCTGATTTCTTGTAGCTTGCATCCTAATTAAAGGGGAATAAGGTCAGAGAAAGGACCAGTACACAGATAAATAATGCCTAAGAAAATTAAAAGTTAAGAGAAGTGGTCTAGACTCAATGCTGTGAGAAATCTGAGGAGAAAGGGAGTACTTTCCCCTGAGGGGAAGGAGGAATCAAGAAAAGCTTCTTGATCCTGGAAATTTTCACTTGGATCTTTGGGGGAGGGAGTGACTTCAGCTGATAAATAAAGTGGAGTGGGAGAAGGAAGAGTGTCAGCAAAAGCCTGGTGACCAGAGAAGGAAGAACAATAACTGGGACTCTGTGAGTAGTCCAGATTGGCTGGAATGGGGAATTCATGAAGCAGAGTGTTAGGAAATGAATGGGGACAAGATTGAGAACTTTTATCCCGGAATTAAGAGTTAATACCTCATTCAGCAGACAGTGGAGAACTACTCAAGATTTTAACTAGAGGGGTACATTACATAGATCATTTGGACAGCTACTTGGAGAATGGATTAGGCTGAGGATAGACTGGAGGCAGGAAGACCAATTAGTCTTTTACAGTAGTTTAGCAAGAAGAGATCTATTGGCCTGAACTAGGATGTTGTAATGGGAGTGGAAAGGCAGTGATAGGAGGAAGAATTATTATTAAAGACAGAGAAAGGATAGAAAAGAGGTAAAAGGCTATGGGCTGCTAGGTGGTACAATGGATAGAGCACTGGGCCTGGAGTGAGAAAGATCAGAGTTCAAAATCTAGCCTCAGACCCTTGCTAGCTATGTGACCCTGGGCAAGTGATTTAACCCCAATTTGCCTTAGTTCCTCATCTGTAAAATGGGGACATGAGAAGAAAATAGCAAGCCCCTACAGAATCTTTGCCAAGAAAACTCCATGGACAAAGTCTCCATGGACAATAACTCCATGGGGTCACATAGAATCCAACAGGACTGAACAACTAGAAGAAGAAAAGATGGAATTTGGCAAATGATTGGATGTATGGTATGAGGCAAGAGGAAGAGTTGGGAAAAACTCCAAGGTGATGAGCCCACTAATATAGCATGCCCACTAACTGAAATGGTGTTGCAGGGTAGATTAAATTCCATTTGAGTCATATAAATGTTAAGTGCTGGTGATATCTAGCCAAACATATAGGGCTAGAGCTCCAGAGAGAGATTATAAGTAGAAATTTAGATATTTTAGCTATGGACATAGAGATCTGATCACTGAAGATGATTGGATGAGATTATTCAGAAAGAGTATAGAGGGAGAAGAGAGGACAACCTTGGGGGCCACCCACATTTAAGGGCATGAGGAACTAATGAAGGAGACAAGGGTGGTCAGAGATGAGAAGAAAACCAGAGAGTTCAGTGTTCTTCAGGCCAAAGAAGGGGAAGATAACTAGAAGGAGAGGGTAGTTCACAATCTTAGATGTTCCGGGGAGATCATTATGTTTAGAAGGTCATTTAGTGACAGTTGAGAGTAGTTTCAGTAGAGTTGTGAGGACAGAATCCAGGTTGTAAGGAATTGAGGGGTGAGAGAGAGAGAGAGAAAGAGAGAGAGAGAGAGAGAGAGAGAGAGAGAGAGAGAGAGAGAGAGAGAGAG
>NW_027185764.1:14437654-14450237 GCF_028583685.1 Petaurus breviceps papuanus
GAGAGAGAGAGAGAGAGAGAGAGAGAGAGAGAGAGAGAGAGAGAGAGTGTGTGTGTGTGTGTGTGTGTGTGTGTGTGTGTGTGTGTGTGCTGAAAAGTAGAGTTACCAAAGTAGACTTTTCTTTCTAGGAGTTTAGTAATTTGGTAGACTAGAAGTAGGGAGGGAGGAGAGTTATCTTGAGGGAATGGCAGGGTCAAGGGAGATGTTGAGACCTGAGTATGTTTGTAGGCTGTGGGCAAGGATCTAGTGGGGGGAGGGGGAGATTTATGAAGCAAAATCATAGCAATAATGCATGTGAAAGCACTTTGCAAATTGGAAAGCACTGTAGAATTAAAATTAGTCATTATTATATTACTGTCTCAGGCAAGTCACTTATCCTGTCTGCCGGTGTTTCCTCATCTATTAAAAAATGGCTAATGACCCAGTGATACCACTTCTAGGGCTGTATCCCGAAGAAATTGTAAAAATGGGGAAAGGACCCACATGTACAAAAATATTTACAGCAGCTCTTTTTGTGGTGGCCAAGACTGGAAACTGAGATCTTTGCCCATCAGTTGAGGAATGGCTGAACAAGCTGTGGTAATATGAATGTAATGGAATACTATTGTGCTATAAAAAATGATGAGCAGGGAAGTGATCATTGTACACAGTAACAGCCATATTGTACGATGATTGACTTTGATAGACTTAGCTCTTCTCAGCAATGCAATGATCTAAAACAACTCCAAAAGACTCATGATGGAAAATGCCATCCACATCTAGAGAAAGAAATATGGAGTCTGAATGCAGATGGAAGCATACTATTTGTTCTCTTTTTTTTGTTTTGTTTTGTTTTTCTTTCTCATGGTTCCTCCCATATGTTTTAATTCTTCCATGCAACATGACTAATGTAAAAATATGTTTAATAAGATTGTATATGTAGAACATATATTTGATTGTATGCCGTCTTGGGGAGGGCAGAGGAAGGCAGAGAAAATTTAAAACTTATAGAAGCAAATGTTGAAAAATAAAAATAAAAAATAAATAATTTTTTAAAACAGCTAATGATTCTTGCCCTGTATACCTCATTGGGCAACTTTGGTAATGTATGTGAGCTTCAAAAAGTAAAGGCTATTGTGTAATATGCTATAAAGTGATATTATATGTCCTTCATTGCTTGGAGGTCTATAAAAAGAGGGTGCCCTCAGAGTACCAGGTTGCTTCAGGGTTGGTAGCCTCCAAGGGACCTCTTTGGATATTTTTGTTTAGAAGCCCAGAATTTGTTTATTACACTGACTCCTACTCTTACCAAACCTTTTGTTAATGAAGATGTTCAGACTATTAAAAGTAAGAAGTTTTGCCCATTCCCCCCCCCCCCCATGTGGTCTTTGAAGGAAATCTTATATATCCCAAATCTTACCTATTGCACATATTAGGACCATGACTCCTCAAGAACCTTTGTTTCTTTCACTAGACTACATTTTTCTATCTGATCTTGCCTTTGGTTACTTTTTTCCCCCCACTTTTGACTGTGAAATAATACTCTGGCTAGTTATGTTATTGAGAGCTCTGTGTTTGTCAGGTCAAACTCACAAGATGAATCTGCATGTTTCAAGGCTACAGACTACTTTTAACTATGGGTAGTATATTGTTATATCAGTGCAAATTTATACTAACTGGAAGACAACTCAAATTATCCTGGTAGTGTAGTGTAATGGATAGTGTACCAGACTTGGATTCAGGAAGACCTGAGTTCACATCCCACTACTACCTGTGTGACCTCAGGCAAATCGCTTAGCCTCTCTGTCCCTCAATCTTCTCATCTGTAAGGGGATTTAGATTAGATGGTCTCCAAGACCCCTTCAAAAGTCCCATGTTGATCAGTAGCATTGTCTTTGTATGTCATGTATAGAACTGGCCAGATGGCATCCTAGAATGTGATTGTGGGGTGTCAAATTCTACCCCTCCTTTCTTATTCTGTTGGGTTTTGTTTTGTTTTGTTTTTTTGCTTTTGCTTGACCCCTAATTCCCACAGTCCTTTCTGTCATGATTCCTTCACAACTAGACTTTTAGAAAGAGTAACTACCTTTCAGTATCTCTGCTTCTTCGCTGCCAAATCCGACTTCTGTCTCTACTGCCCTACCAAAATCATTCTCCAGTATTATTAATGGCCTTTTTATTGTTAAATCCAGTTTTTGTATTTTCTTAGTCTTTCTGTGGCATCTGTATATCAACAGGTGGCAACAATTCTGCTGTATTTTGCCATGTTCTGATTGAATCCTGAGGATTGTGTTCAGTTATGGGGGCTTGATAGTATTCAGATAAGAGGGTAACCAGGATGGTGAAAGATTCATGTATGGGAGGATCATTTGAAGGCATTGGAGATATGTAACTTAGAGAAGAGAAAACTTACCTGGCATATTCATTCAGCTAACATTTCTTAAGTGACGATTATAAGCCATGCACTGTTAGATGCTGGGGATACCGAGTAAGAAATGAAACAGTCCTTTCCATCAGGTAGTTTACATTAGGCTGCAGATGAGTAGATATGGAACACATACAAAATAAATACAAGAAATTCTTTTGGGAAGGGGGATGGGACAAGCAGCTGAAGGGATTGAGTCAAGTCGGTAAGAATTTATTAAGTGCCTTTTGTATGGCAGGCACTGTACTGAGTGCTGGATGGGGAGGGGGGGGGTCTCATGTTTAAAGATGAGCTAAACCTTGAAGGAAATTAGAGATTCTAAGAGGCAGAAATAGGAAGGCATGAGGGGATAGCCTATGCAAAAACTCATACATAGGTGGAAGATACATAAATATTATCTGTCTTTCTATATGCATATCCCCAGTTGTAGCGTGTTTCTGTCTGTCTCTCTCTCACTCTCAGCTCCCTGCCTTTGCTCACACTGTTCTTCCCTTCTCCTTTCTTATCAGGTGAAGTCCCTTTCTTCCCCCAAAATCCAGCTCAAAATTAAAATGAACAAGCTTTCCTTAATCACTTATATTTATCTACAGATTATCTAGATATATTGATAGTAATGGTTACTTGCTTGTGTAAATTCAGCAAACCAGCTTATATCTCTAGGCTTCAGTTTCTTTGTAAAATGAGAGGATTGATCTTCAAGGTCCCTTGAATGTCTAAATCCTATGACACAGTTCCTACCAAGAGTTCATTAATGCATCAGTATTCCCACACCTTTCCAACATTTGTCATTTTCCTTTTTTTTTTTTTTTTTGGTCCACTTTGCCAATCTAACAGGTGTGAGATGGAACTTATATGAAGGGTTTTAGGATAAGGGGCACCAAATCATTCTTGTAGGCAACAGGGAAAGAATTAATGAAAAAATAAATCCTGGGGCTATCTCCCAGAGGAGACAGTAGAGGATGGGACCCAAGGTTCAAGTAGAGTGGTTATCCTTGACAGGATGAAGGGCCACCTTCTTAGGGGAACAAAGGAGAGCATGGGTGAAGACCTTTAGTGATTTTGAATTTCAGAGCAAGGGAATGAAGCACCTAATGGACAAATTACTTAATTTTTCAGTAAAGTAGGAAATGATGTCACAGAGGGAGGGACTTTGGGAAGAGAACCAATTGGGGAAGAATAAAAGGATTACCCTAGAGTAGCAGGGGCTCAGTAGAGATTAGATAACATGAGTTTTTGATGTCCCTAGCTAGCACAGTGGTGTGACTTTTTCGGAAGTATTCATTAACCTGGGAATAGTAGAGAAGATAAATGTTAGGGGTGATCCAGCATTGAAGATTGACGAGGTCGATAGTGGTAGGACAAAGGGACAAGGGGATTTGAAAGTGGAGGCCCATATGTAGTTGAATTCATCTAATCTATAGTCAAAATTGTAAAGAGAAGACAGTGAAGCTAAAACAGGGTAACTGAGTAGAGTAGAGATAGTTGGAAGGACTGGAGTGGTGCTGAAGTACATACAGGTTGAGGGAGAGTGAAGCAGAGAGAGATGGAACAATAAAAATTTATGTTCGGAAGGAGGAGCTTTGGAATTAGAGGTTGTAGAGGTGACCTGGGTATGGATGATGGAGAGATCCTGAGTATGATGATCCTTGTGGGTGGCTGAAGCTGATTAAAGTTATAGATCATGGGAATTAATGGAGATTGGTGAAGTCAGAAGCCAGAGTGTTTAAGGGAACATCAGTATGTATGTTGAAACCCCTAAATGAGAAAGAATGGATGAGGGTCAAGAAAAAGAGTGTAAGAAGAAGATGGAAAAGAGTGTAAGACTGAGAGATCTAAGATGACGAGAGTATGGGTGGAGGTGGCTAGGGGAAAGGATTTTTGCATCAGCAGATGGAGATTCTGAATTACTAGAATAAAGGGAACGGGAAGTGGGTGTTTTACAGTCATGGGATAGAAGAAGAACCATTTAAGGGTCAGAGACCTGACCCAAGATCCTGTGATGACTAAGTGTGACATAGGGGTTGTGGAATCACCTTTTATGGTTTGTCACTGTGAACAGAGCGTATGTGAAGGTGGAATGACTTTTATCTGGATGTCTGGGTCAGTAAAAATACCTGGTGATGCAATTCTCCTAGCTAGACTGAACTGTCTCTTGATAGTGGCCCTCCTGACACTCCAGAAGTACACACACACACACACACACACACACACACACACACACACACATTTATTGTTTATTATATGTTTGGCATTTTTGCAGGGTTTTTTTTGCATCTTTTGCAGTTCACTTTTACTGCGTTGTTCACTTTAATGTGTCTCTAAAACACATTCCTTGGGGGAAGGCTTTTGTTCTAGATTGAAGAGAAGGGAGAGATACAAAAGAGTCTTATGTAACAGGTACTTGTTAGGTTTCCTTATTGATATACATATGGTAATTATATTTCATTCCTAGACCATGCAGTCTAAGATGACTGGGAGTTTAATGAAGAGTATCTTCGAGGTAATTTTTTCTGAGCATCTTTTGGATAGTTTAGGTTTTAAGACTGTAAATGCTGACTAATTCAGAATGAAAGCTGTGCAAAAAAAAAAAAAGACATTGTATAATAACTTCTCTTCTTGCTTAATACTCCTTTAATTCCAAGGATGTAGAATTTCAGTTCTGTGGGTTTGATGGGACACAAATACCACATATTTTCATTGTAATTTGTCACACAAATGACCACATTTTAGACTCAAAAGATCCGAGTTTGAATCCTAGCTCAGCTTCTTACTACCCATGTGACCCAGGGCACGTCACAACCTTTCTGTCTCAGTCTCCATTTGTATAAAGGGGTTGACTTAGATGATCTCCAAGGTTCTTTCCTGCTCCAAATCTGTGACCCTATTTTAGTTTATATATTTTAATATATAACCTTATGAACCTGAATCTGTCTTTTTAAAATGTCTTTTGTTTTTACTTCACATTCATTACTGAATATATTCTTTCTTCCTCCCCTTCTTATTCTTTGTAACAAAATATCAAAAAAGGGGGGGAGGGATAGTTCAACAAAACAAGCTAGCATGTCAACAATGTAACAGTGTATGGAAGTGGAACCTGACTTTTTAAACAGAATAGAATATTGTTCCCCTTCTTAGCAAGAAGTACAGGTAGTATAAAATACTTCAGTTAGGAGTTTAACAACTACAGACATCTGAATAATATTTTAGTTGACATTCAAGATCCTGAAACTGTTCATTTTCAAGTCTTTGGCATAACATTTGTCATTTGCAAGGCAAAATCTCTCAATTAGGAAAAAGAGGAACTGAGGCACTGTTACGTAGAAAAAATTTTGCCATTATGTGTGGTTAAACAGAAAAGTGATATATTGAGGGAAGGGGAATTCTGGTTAAGGGTTTTTTTCTTCTTCTTAAGAAAAATGTAGTACAAAAGGAGATGTGTCCGTAAGTTAGGTCTGTTGGGAAGCAGAGGAGAAGTTGGATAGCTGTTTTTCCCTTAAACTGATGATTTAACTGAAGCTCAGTATGGAATACTCCTTCATTCCTGGTTTTTCCTCTATCTAAGTGAAGATTCAAACTCAGATTCAAACTGGTAAAAGGTAAGCTGGCTGTAAGGGTGATGTTGAGAATGCTATCTTATTTTTCAGACTCATAGATTATAGGTGGAAGGTACCTTAGAAATCATCAGCCAACCCCTTAATCTTCCATGTCATAAGAAAGTTAGGAAACCAAAGATGTGAAATTAGTTCTTCAGGGTCACACAGCAGGTAGTGACTGAGCCAGGATTAGAAGTCCTCTCTCCGAGTCTAGCATTCATTCCATGACAACCATTTTGTCAAGGGATAAAGGAGATTGCCCACTACAGAATTATAGTGTTGTTGTCATGTTAGATATGATTTTTTTTTCAGGATCAGTAGGGAACATTAATAAACTTGTGAACAATGATTTGATTTTTTGAGTTATATTTCTAATGGATGCTTAAATTGGGTGACAGAAATAACTGTTTTGGAGAGACCCAGGAACAATAGCTGGAAAATGAATTCTGGTAATGTGAGGTTCAGTAGACACTGACATTGTACTTTGTACTAAAGTCTGTTACTATTTAAACACTGACAGCATTGTAGGAAAAATCTATTTTATTGTCTCAATTTTAGTAAAGTAATTATTAAATATTTGTTAAGTATTTCCATTCGTATGTGTGGTACTATATATAAGCATGGCTTTCTAGGAATTAATATGCTAAGGAGACAGGTGTTAAATATTGAATATCTGAATAATTAGAGGGAAATAATTCTGGATTAGAGAAGAATCCGAATTATAAAAGTTTAAAATGTATTTATGTTAAAAGCATACTATCAATTTAATTGGGCTAGTAGAAGTCTTTGAAATTATTATATGTTCAACAAACATTAACTTATTACTTATATGAAATATACTATGGTAGAGGCTAGGAGAGATAGAAAGATAAATAGGACCAATCTCAGACCTCCAGGAGTTTATCATAGTTAAGAGTGATAGAGGGCGGATAAGTGATGCAGTGAATAGAGCACCGGCCCTGGAGTCAGGAGGACCTGAGTTCAAATCCGGCCTCACACACTTAACACAAAAACTAGCCATGTGACCCTGGGCAAGTTACTTAACCCCAATTGCCCTCCAAAAAGAAAAAAGAAAAAGAATGATAGGCTTATTAGAAATCAAAACACCAGTATAACCTTTGTAATTTCATTGGTTATATGTGGGTTGTTGTAGTTTCAGTTGTATCTGACTCTTCTTGACCCCATTTGGGATTTTCTTGGCAAAGATACTAGAATGGTTTGCCATTTCCCTCTCTAGCTCATTTTACAGATGAGGAAACTGAGGCAAACAAGGTTAAGTGACTGGCCCAGGGTTACACAGATAGTAAATGTCTGAGGCCAGATTTGAATTCAAAAGATGAGTTTTCCTGACTTCAGGCCAAGCACTCTATCCACTGTGCCACCTAACTGTCCTAGCTGCTGTATGTAAGTAGGTATTTCTAATGTTAAAATAATTTGTTCTTTTATATAAATATTGTCCTCCAAATATTGTTTATATGACTAAATTGTTGATAGCCATTTTTTTCCCAAGGTGGTATAAAGATATGCTTCATTCAACTCCCTATCTTTTAAAATGATTTCAAGTACTAAATTATAGTTAAGCTTTAAGTGTTATGTAGTAGATGTGTTCTTTGGGCTTCTTTCCCTGTGATTTTGCTGAAACTGCTCTTTCCATGATCACATAATTTTACCTTTATGTTGTGGAGAACATTCAGCCTCGTCTGGAATAAATATAAGCTTGTTGTGGAACAACTTTTATTGGTATTTGGTAGCAAAGGAAGATATTAAATTGGTTTCAGTTTTTATTGAGAACCCAAATAAAGGGTATATACATGACTCATGGATTACTTCGATTGTTAATTTTTCCTTGAATTGTAAAATTGGTAGTTTTGGGTCAATGTTTATTACAGAAGTTTAAAATTTAATCTTTAGCAATCCAAGAAAGTTTGGGGGTACAGTGAAAAGCATTCTCACCTCATATTTCCTTCTTTAATGTCACTTATGGAAAGCCTGTTTCCTAGCTGGTAAATGTGCAAATGCCATCCGTTTGTAACAGTTAGATTGGATTTAGGATTGCATGCAAAGCATTTTAGGCAGTTCCCTTTTTGATGGTTGCCTCAACTCTCATCTTATACATATCCCTGATCATATGACTCCTTTGTTCAGAATCTTTCAGTGACTTTTGGTTTATTGCCTGCCAGATAAAGTTCCTCCAGCCAGGCATTCAGGGCTCTTCACAATCTTCACAACCTTAACCTTTCCTGCTTTATTTCTCTTCTACATGTACTATAGATCAAACTGGGCTACTTGACAAGTCACATATGGATCCTATGATTTGCCTTCTGTCTGCCATTGTTCATGCTGTTCTTTGTACCTGGAGTACCTGTTGAAGTCAAACTTATCCTTTAAAGGCCAGCTCGGACAGCACGTCCTCCATTAAGCCTTCTAAGTGAAAATTTTTCCCCAGTTTTTTCTCTGCCTCCTGTCTCCCTTCTCCTTCCCCCTCCCATTGAAAATGGGGTGGAGCACAGGAGGAGGCTAGAAAGAGAGAGAGTAAATGCTTGTTAATAATTTTTAAAATCCTTCTTTGACCCTCCTCAGCCCTCCCAGTAAGTGATGATCCTCTCCCCCCCCATCTCACATTGTGCTTTGTTGCTCCTTTAATTTAAATAACTATTAGACAAAATTACACGTAAGTGTGTTTCTGTTGTACCTCTAGTAGCCTAAATAAACTCCTTGGGGCACAGGATGCTGCATTTCTTCAGCACTGGATATAATGTTCTTCATTTGGTAGGTGCTTAATAAATATTTTGTTGAATTTAATTGGTTTGATTTGAACAACTCAGTATTCCTACTTCCAGGACTTTAGCTCTAGGAACTAACTTTCCTATCTTAATTCAAGTGGTTATTGTAGAATATTTACTAAGTTTTGAACGTCTCTCTGTTGATGATCTTGGCTGGGAGAAAAACTGAGTAAACTGCTTGTTCTTTTTTCCTTCTTCTTGGGCAGGATTAACTGATATTATTGAGGTCATGAAGACTTTGAATGCATATCATGTGGTAAAGTAGTTTTCATCAGAGATTAATTACATGTATAAATTGAGCTTCAGTTTAGCAGACCTGATTCTCTGACTCCTGTGTTCTGTTCATGGTTCTCTCTTCTTTTCTCCTGAAGACATGCATGATTGTTTTTGTGAGTTTTTTCCTTTCACAGTCCTTTGTCTGTAAAATGAGTATGATGATACTTGCCCAAGGTTGCTATGAGGATACAGTGAGACAAAGGATGCCAAATGCTTTGGAAACTGTTAATGCTATACAAATAAGCCCTGTTAATTTCCCCAATTTTTGATATTAGATGATTTGTAAAGACATTTTAGTTACCTTACTCACATAATTCCAAATTATTTTAAAAACTTTTTTATTAATATATTTTTAGTTTTCAACATTCACTTACATAAGATTTTGAGTTCTAAATTTTCTCTGCCTCCATCTCCTCCCCCTCCCCATGATGGTGTGCGATCTTATATAGGCCCTACGTACACATTCATATTAAACATATTTTCACATTAGGCAGTAGATGATTTTTGCTAAAAATTTTCCTTTCACCCTAGTAGCTGACTAGGAGACAGATTTTCTATCCATTGAATTGAGTGTAATGTCTGCTTGTGTTGCCAACTCAAAACATTTAGAGAAATAAATCACTTCTAAAGCTCTGTAGAGTAAAAAAAAACTGGATTGTGACAATGTTACTTTTCAGCTAATTAATAACAAATTGATTCAGAGACTATCCCAGCTGCACATCCTAGAATGTTTTGGCTGTGAACAGAGACTAGTGGAAATTTCAGTTTTCTTTGGGGATGGTGAAACAATTTAGTTGAATGATCTCAATGTCTGGTTATAGTGAAAGTTAATCAGATTCTGAACAATGCAAAATAACACAGTAAGTGAAACATATGTTAATAATGAAAACTTTCTAGGTTTTCAATCTTCTGATTTACTGTGTCTCGGTGAGTTTGTGATGTCAAGGGCTGTCTTGGTATTTCTTTTAGAATTGCCCCAATCTCTGTCTTTTACAGGTTATTTTTGTTTAGCTTTCACTATAATTAGACTCATCTACTTATTCACTACATATATTTTGGAAACATTTGAACTTCCACTTTTTGAGAGCACAGAAAAAATCAATCATTTTAAATTGAACAGAGAACCAAAGTAGAGGTAGGAGAAGGAATAGATTACATTGTGAAACAGAAACGAATAACTTTTTTTAATGTAACTTCTGAATACTAACTTGGAGGCACTTATTCTATAGGTTTCCCTAAAGTTATAAAAATAATTTCATTCTAAATATGTGGAAAAGTCCTTTTGGCTCTCCTGATGTAAACATTTCTTAAATGAGTAGGTCAGAGGAATAAACTGGACTTTAGCAATCCCTTTCAGAAATGTCTAATTTTAGAGTTAGAGAGATGTAACAACCTGATAACTTTTCTGGCTAGGTTACTTTAACTGATCTGAGTCACCAGGAAGTCATCTGATAGATGACTGTTTTCAGTACCCTGTTTCAATTTTGTGATGCCTTCAGCAAACCAAAGATTCTCTTTTTCCTGTGGTTATCCTGGTGTCTGCTGTGGAAAGTATTAGAACCAGGATTGTGCTGGTAAATGTTTAACAACTAACTGTCTTGGGGGAAAAATTTTTTTTTTAGGAAAGACATACTTTTAAGTTTAATCTACATTATTAACATTTTCTCTGTCACTTATGTCTGGGTAATCAACAAACAATAAATTAAACTCTGATTGGTAGCGCTTGCTGATTTCGGAGGTTTACATGCTCACGTTGAAAATTTAACAATTTAGTGAGAGCCTTAGCCACACCCCTTATTAGACGCACTGTAAAGTTTGAGAATGATTAGATTTTTATGAGTGGGCCTCCATCAGCATGTGATTTACAAAGATCATATGGAAAACAGATATGCTGAAAAGACCTACAAAATTGTGTTCTTGATTAGGAAAGTATGAAAAGACTTCATTAGAATCCAGTCTTACTTAAGTTAGAGAAATAAGCTTTGGTCTGCAAGTCTCTTGTTATTTTACTTGAATTGGAGGATCAATACAATATGTTTTATGTCGACACAGTGTTTCTGAGTGTTCTTCCTGAATGGGGGAACGGGAATGGTATGTGGTATACTGGGGAGGAGGGCTTAGAGTCCTTAGTAAGGTCCCATAAGATACTTAGAAGGGAACTGAACCTGGAGTTAGGAAAATCTGGGTTGAAATTCTGCTTCAGACACTTAGTGTGGACTGCAATCAGTGAATCAATAAACATTGAGTGCTTTTTATTTTAAAGCAATTGGGGTTAAGTAACTTGCTCAAGGTTACATAGCCAGTTATTTTGTGTGGGTGTTAAATATCTGAGGCCGGAACCGATCCCAGGTCTCCTGACTGCGGGGCCAGCGCTCTTACTCACTGTGCCACCTGGCTGCCCCTAACATTGAGTGCTCTAATATATTCCAGGAATTATACTATGGTCTGGGCATACAAAAAAATTGTCGGGGCGGCCAGGTAGCACAGCGAGTAAGAGCACCGGCTCCAGTGTTGAGAAGACCTGGAGATCGAATCCCGGGCTCAGACACTTAGCACCCACCGAGAAACACCTGGCCATGTAACCTTGAGCAAGTTACTTAACCCCAATTGCTTAGGGGCAGCCAGGTGGCTCGGTGAGTAAGAGCACCGGCTCCAGTGTCGGGATGACCTGGATCAAATCCGAGCTCAGATACTTAGCACCACACCCAGAAATAACTGGCCATGTAACCTTGAGCAAGCTACTTAACCCTGATTGCTTTAAAAAAAAAAGAAAAAGAAAAAAAAAAAGAAAATTGTCATAGGATCATAGTTTTGGAGCTGGAAGGGACCTTAAGTGCTACAGAATCCAATTCCCTCATTTTACAAATGAGGAAATTGAAGCACAGAGATTTTACTCAGGGTCACACTGCTACTAAGTATCTGGGGCAGGATTTGAACTCTGGTCTTCCTGACTTTAATCCCAGCACTCTCTCCAGTGTTCCCTCTGTTACCTCATGTATAAAAAATCAGTATTTTGGACTCTGACCTCTCCCTTCTGACTCTAGATCTCAGATTCTCTGATTCCTCCCTACATACATTTTCCCCTCCCAGATTGTGGCTTTTAGCCATTATGGGTTGGTCTAGAGTCATTAAATGTTATCTATCCCCCTTTAGGGGCAAGAACATTGTGTAGATAGTTTACTCCAGACTAGATACAACTCAGGAGATTTTAAACTAAAATGATTCTTTAATTCCCTATGATGTAATTGGTGTGGAAATCTGCCTTTCTTGACAGTGGCTATTGCCACTTTCTCTGCCAATTAAAGTCTTAGAGAGTTGCCTAAGCATTGAGAGGTTCTGTGACTTGACCAGAGTCATTCAGCCCCGATGTGTCAGATGTTGTATTTGGAACCAGATGTTCCTGGCTTTGAGAGCAGCTTTTTATGCACCACTGTCTCCCTGCCCTTCCTCTGCATGTTGTTTCTTCATCAAGAAAAATTGGGAAGGGAGGGTGGTAGTAGTAGCACTGATACATATAGTATGGATTT
>NW_027185764.1:14450247-14509751 GCF_028583685.1 Petaurus breviceps papuanus
GTACTGCTTGTGATTTAAAATTTTTTTATGTGGGGGAAAATCCATACCTATAGGAAATATGAAGATTTAAGCACAAGTGCACATTTAGGATTGCCCCTTGGTCATTTAGGCATTTAATTCTCTTCTGAGGCCCTGGCCTCTGAGAGTAATGAGGAAATTAAAATGTCCATGTCCTGAGCACAATTTGTTATTGTGAAAGGAATATATTTTCCTTCTCTTATGGGAATTGTTTGTTGAGGGCATCTAAGGGATACACACACATACCCCCTTTGGTCAGTGAATCTGAGCAATGTGGCAGTACGAGTTTTTTACACATAGCTAGAAGTGTATTCTAGGATTGAGTTAATATTCATGTCAAGTAATTGAGGGTAGGGTATTTTTGTGTGTACCTATATTGTATCTCTTCCCCTTTATTTTTGTTTATGAAGGTGTGGCCTAGACTTTTTTTCCTGAAAAGCTAGATTTTTCCTTAATGGTTGTGAGTAAATAGAAGCAAGTTTATTGCATTTTGGGGAAAGCTCCTGAATTCCTTAAGTATTGCTGTTACCTAACTACAATTTTGACCCCATCTCTCATTGTCCTGTATACATCTGCCATACATTTTGTTGAGCTATGGAATTTTCCTTGAACTGGATTTCAGTAGGTTAGACATGTTGTAGTTTGGAGGCATTTAGAAATAACTCCCTTCAACAGTTGACTGAATCCAGCAGTACTTGTGCAGAGTAAAACGTGTTATGAGTCCTTGGCCAAATCTGAAGAAGGTTTTCTTCCAATAACAAAACAGGCTGCTGAATAACTCTGAATGTGTTACTTTACAGCGTTCATGTCAGTTTTTGGCCAACATGTTTCCCAGCATGGACCTGCAGCTGTACTGAAGTAATCTTGGGAAATAGAGCCAAAACTAAGCAAACCTTTCCATAGCTGCACCATCTGTGCAGAAGTCCCATTGGTCTTTGTCTTATGCTTGTTTCTAAATTTGTAAAAGATCTTTGCATAAAGTATAGAAGTCAACCTTAAAGATATTTATTTTGTATTTTCTACTCAGTTTAATAACTTTCAGGTGGAGAACCTCAAAATGATAATCTGTTGTCGAGTGTAGTGATGTAGACCACTATTTTCAAACTCTTAGAAATGGGGACCATTAAATTGTCTAGAAGAATCCCTGCATGAGCACATTGAGTACATATTAACATTGTCTGTGTTCCATTGTATTTATTTAATTTGTTAAATAGTTTCCAGTTAATCTGACTCAGGCAGCACTTTGAGGTGTTTAACACCTCTTTGTAGACCACTACATACATGTATGTTAGGCAGCTGTAGACACACCCAAGCTAACACCTATGTATGCTCCAAGGGTTTCAAAGTTTTTCTTTCTTTACCAAGAAACAGGCATTCAATTTACAAAGATCTGATTTATAAATCCAAGTTAATTAGGCATTCATTAATTATCTGTTATGTGCAAGTTGTTCTGCTGGGTGCTAAAGGGAAAAGACTTTTTTTTTTCAATTGCCTTGGTCCCTTCTCTCAAAGAGTTTAAAATCTAACAGGGATCATGTGTTTTGTATTCAAATAAATATAATACAAGATAGAATGTTTTAGAGATAAATCACGATCCAGACAAAGTGCTCTAAGCCAGTGATGTCAAATTGAAAAAGAAGCTGGTGAGCCATTGAACCAACGTAAGGATCCCCATAAGAAGGATATTGACTAAAAAAAATTACATGTTGATACTGTTCATCTTCTCTTGTATTCTTATTTATTTTGTTAAAGATTTCCCAATCATATTTTAATCTGGATCAGCAGGACAGATGAGTGTTGCCCTGCTTGCCACAGCTTTGACACTTCTGCTCAAGGCAGTTTTGAAGAGGGAGAGAGATGCTTTTCATCTGTGTGTTCAGAGAAGGGCATGGAGGAAGTGATAGCAGAGCTGGACCTTGAAGAATTGCAATAGGTAGCAATGAGGAGGAATTATGTTCCAGGTAGGGACCTTGCCTACAATGGGAGAGAAGTGCAGGGGCGAGGTCAGGGCACTGCTAGTAGTCCAGTTTGCACTATAGAGTGTTTGAAGTTGAGCAAGGTGAAGTGCTGTGGGAAGGGATATTGGAACCAGATTGACGAAGGGGGACTAAAATGCCAGACCAAGTTGTCTGTATTTTATATGGTGAGAACCATTGGAGGTTTTCGATTGGGTAAATGAGAGATATGGTCAATGCATTAGGAAGATTCTGGCAACTGCATGAAGAATAGAATGGGGATTATAGACAGCTACTCTCCCTCTTCTGTCACTGGAGCCCTAGCTATCTCTGTTGCTACTGTAGCCACAGACTCCCATACTGGAGTCCCTTGTACCCCACTATTGGAAGTACTTCCCTTCCCTGTTCTTCATCAGCAGCAGAGATGAGTGTCCCATATGTGGAATATCTTCTGGATCTTTTTAAATAGATCCTTGGCATGTTGGGATGAAACTTAGTGCTACATTCCATCACTCGGCAATTGGTCTTCATTTGACTCCCACTGGCTATGTCATCTGGTCCAGATCCTTGTGGATTTTATTTGCTGGTCTCTGGGTTCTTTATCCCACTTAAAATTTTTATTTTTTTGTGAACTTTGAAATGTTAACAAATATGAATACTTCAATACACAAAGAACAGAAAAAGATGGCGTATGAAATGGAATTTCTTTTTTGCATCAAGTGTATATTAAATTTAATGCATTAACAAAACCCCTGTTTGTATGTGTTCCTTTCTGAATTGCCTCCCATTTTCTACATTTTAAAAATTGTTTCATTGAAGCGCACGGTTTATTTTTTTGCATCACAATCATTACCCAAGTTTCCCTTCCACTTCCTGACTTCCCCTTCTCCTCTATTTAGAATCTTACCCTTGTAACAAATAAGTATAGCCAAGCAAAACAAATTCACATGTTGGCAATGTTTGAAAAGTATGTCTCATTTTGCACCTTAGTCCATTAGCTCTCTGTAAGAGGCAGGAAACATACTTCACAGTCATCATCTAAAGTTATAGGATTGTGGGATTATAAATTTAGAGGGGATTTTAGGTCATCTAGAGCAACTCTTTTATTTTACAGATCAATCAATAAATATTTATAAGTACCTACTATGTGCCAGGCACTGTGCTAAGCACAGATGAGGCAACTGAGAAATTCAGAAGTCAAGTTACCTGTTGAAGATCACACAGGTAAAAAGTGGGATTTGATTATAGATAAACTACAGACTAAAATGGCATTATGACTTGTCATTCTCCTATCCTGTGCAGAAACAAGCCAGTAGATTTCATGACAAATGGTGTAGTTGTGGTACAAGTGTCACATCTGTCCCCGGATTTCTACTTATAAAGTCCATCAGCCACTCTAGTTTGAACTTTCTTCATCTCACCTGGATGATTGCAATACTTAATTATTGGACTTTCTGCTTTTAATTTCTCCTTTCTCTAATCCGTGAAGAAATAGATCTAAAAAGGAACCATTTTCAATTAAGGATATATTGTCTAACTCTTTGTTTGGATTCAAACATTTTAAAGAATTAACTGTTCTGTAAAAATGAATGAGAGATGGGGTGGCTAGGTGACACAGTGAATAGAGCACCAGTCCTGGAGTCAGGAGGACTTGAGTTCAAATCAGGCCTCAGACACTTAACACAAAAACTAGCTGTGTGACCTTGGGGAAGTCACTTAACCCCAATTGCCCTCCAAAAAGCAAAAAAAAAAAAATGAGAGTGAATAGATAAATTGCAGGACTCTGCACAACTGCCAAAATAATCATCCTAAGGTATAGATCTGATTGTTACTACATTGCTCAAAAATCTTCAGTGGCTTTCTTTTGTCCATAGAATGAAATACAAACTTAGTCTGCTATTTAAGGTCCACCACAATCTTGTTCCTATCCACGCTTGTAGCATTTTATACTTCTCTCCTTAATCAACTCTGGCTTAACTGGATAATCCATCTATTACTTCTCTTTATTTGCATGAGTCATTCACCCATATCTGGGATATCCACTTACTCCTTAGCTTAGGTGTCATAGTCTCCATGTTGCCTTCTCAGATCTCCCCAGATTTTTAGTATTTCCCCTTCCTTTCTTATTTATCATATATTTTTTTCTGCGTATCATGTGCTACTCCAGTAGAATTTAAGTTCCTATAGGGTTGTTTTTGCGTTTGTCTTTGCATGCCTTGTCATAATGCCTTTCTCATAGTCGGCATTTAGTAAATATTTGTTGAATTGGGTTATAATCCTACTCTTGTGATACTTTAGTCTTCCACTCTCCATCTTTAGGAGCTCTTGTGGTTTCCATGTTGTTGCTGTTGTTGAGTTGTGTTTGACTCTTTGTGACCCCATTTGGGGTTTTCTTGGTAAAGACACTGGGAGTAATTTGCCTTTTTTTTGTCTCCAATTCAATTTACATATAAGGAAGCTGAGGCAGACTAGGTTAAGTGACTTGCCCAGGGTCACACAGCTAGTGTCAGAGGCCAGATTTGAACTCAGAAGATGAGTCTTCCTGAATCCAGGCCTGGCCCCATCTATTACACCCCCTGCCCCATGTGGTCTCCACTTATGTTCTATTGGATTTACTGCTCATAGCTTTTATCAAACCCTTCTTTCCCAAGCAGCTCCTAGTTTCTCATTGGATCCCCTGTATGGGAGCCAAGGAGGGTACTTGTTCATTTACCAAAGCAAACAAATATGTGTTCTAATTTAGGGATTCAGAAGGATGTTATGGGTGGTGGTTAGATCCTCTAATACTTTTAGTATTACAATTTTAATTACATTATACATTTTATGGCTAGTTGGGGAACCTAACTACCACTTATAATATTGTTTCTATGGTACAATGCATTCTGAGTTCCAAATTATTTACAAATTACTTTGGGTATTAGTATATCACCCTTTGTATATAGTTGGAGATGCTTAGAAATCATACCCTTTTCTTTTTTGTTTATTATATATCTGTGGCTACTATGTTCTGTTCTAGGAATATTTTTCTCTGTTATACCAAAGCTATTTACTTTAAGATGGTTGAGAGGATTGCAATTTTGATGGTACATTATTAAAAAAAATCAGCATAACTTAGCACAGAATGTTATTATAAGAGAAGTATAAACAACTATTATGGGACTTCAGGTGAATGAGAGGTTTTCTAACTGAGGGGATCAAAGAAACTAAAGAGATGGAAATTGTATTGAGGCCTTGAAAAATAGGATTCAAAGGGAGAGCTTTTCAGGTAAAAGTGTGAGCAAAGGTGAAATGGGAAAGTACAGCATATGCATCAGGTTCAGTACAGTTTGGTTAACACAAAGGGTGACTGATGTTTAGTAGAATAATGCAGGAAAAAATGTGTGGGCCATATTGTAGAGGACTTTGAATGCCATCTGACAGCAAGTGGAGCATTATAGTGTTTCGTTCTCCAGAAATTCAGAATTGTTTTTCTTCTGTCTATGCATTTCCTTCTGTGTCACATGGTAGTGTTGAGTTTATTACTACATGGTAGTGATGAGTTGACTACTAAAAAAGGGTTTGTTGTAGAATTTTAAATGAGATCTTCCCTTTAGTTTAGTATGTATACCTCTTGACAGAGAGATGATGATTGTGTAGAATGAGATGAACATTTTTGGATATGGCCAATATAGGAATTTGTTTTGTTTGGTTTTGCATGTCTGCTAGAAGGTTTTTTTCCCTTGCAGTGGAGGGAAATATGCAAGGGAGAAAAAGATAAGATATTTGATAATTGAAAAAAATAAAATTTAAGAAGAAAATAGCTAAAGTAAAAACTATATCAATAATTTGATGTGTACATAAGATAGCCTTATGAGATTTCAGTGTCTGCCACACAGTAATCTCTTTTTAAAATGTTTTATTAAAAATCTAGCAATGTACATCAGCACAAGTAACTAAACTTGACTATTTACTATTGACACTTAAATAATTACTTTTGACATGTAAAGTATCATAACTTTTCATTCCCTTCTATGGACCTGTTTGGGTTCCTTATGTAAGGGGTAGACAGAGTATGGTCTGCCATAGCCAGCGGCGCTTTTAAAATTTGTAAATGGTTTACCCACTCCTGCAATTGATCTATTCACTCTCATTCATTTTTAAAGAACAGTTAATTCTTTAAGATGTTTGAAACCAAACAAAGAGTTAAACAATATATCTTTAATTGAAAATGGTTCCTTTTTAGATCCTCTCTGTCCATTTCTCATGTGATCAGAGTTTAGTCCTACTGGTAGCATGTGATTAGTTGAACGTTCTTGAGTTTAGATTTTATCTTGACAGTTGATAAATCTTTTAAAATTGTACTTGAGGGCATTTGCTCAATGATTACTAATCTGTTGTTCAACAAATTGACATCACTACGCATATCCCAAAATTCAAATTATAGCCTGATTTCTCATATGTGTTTATGACTGTCTGTTTTGTGATACTATTTGTCCTTGACCACTGGCAGAATTTTAGTCTTAAACTGGGGTGTTTCCCCTGCCACTTAGTGCATTTTGGGCTTAACTGATGATAAATGCACCTTTCATAACTGCATCTGATATTAGGCTGAAATCTTTGATTATTTCAAATCTTGTCATTGTATTTTATCAGTATAGAAACCTTAATAACCTTTGAGGTTCACACTGTACTCCTTCATCTGTCATTTGGGGGTAGTTTTTTGCTTCAAAATCTCATTAATGGAATCTTCTTATACAGTCAACCTATTGCTGTAAATATGATAAACATTATATAAGAGAAGAAAAAGTTTACAGTCTTTAGTTTTATATGTTTCCTATTACTTGTTGCTGGGTAATAGCTTAAAGTTTGGGGAGAACACTACTTTGAGATAGACCTCAGTATTTTACAAATATCTGGATCAACTTGAAGTTGTTTAGTTGCTTTTTTAAAAAAATATTTTATTGATGTCTCTTTTTTTTTTTAAACCGCAGAAAAGCGGTAAAGCAAAACCAGGGAATAAGACAACTGGAGACAAGAGTATTATAGGAGACTCGATTTGGAGTCAGAAGACCTAGTTCAGCTGCCTTAGATACTTGTCAACTGTGTGACCCTGGGTAAATTACTTAATACCTTTGTGCCTTAATTTCATTTGTAAAATGAGGGAGTTAGACTAGACCTGGGTCTGAGGTTATACTACATTCTATTTAAATACTTCTTAAATTATGTAAATGCAAATTAATTTATTATCAGAACAAATCCAAAGGAATTTGTTCTTGTTCGGGTTTTAAAGAATAACATAGTCTTAGTTTTATTTATTTATGTGAAAGTTTGTTTGTGCCAAACAGACTTTTTTCTTGGCAAGTATTACCTCTTGCTTATAATTAAAAAGAAAACTTTTCCTTTTAGTGCTTTCTCAGCAAGAAGCTTTATCATAATTTCCTTGATTTCTTGCAAGGGTTTAGACAGGAATTGAATACATTTGAATAATTACCTACTATTGTGTGGGCAATAGGGTAACTTGTTTTTCTGAAGAAAGTTGAGGTTTAAAGGGTTATTTCTTTGAGTACTGTGACCAGGAATTATAGCCCGAAGTAGACTTGTGGGCCATTGATGTGGGATAATAACAGTTTCAAATATATCTTCTTGAAATGAACTCTGAAGAAGCTGCTGACTTGTGAATTTGGGAGCACTAGTTTTGAAATTTTCAGACAGGCTTTCTGCCGACTCTGGGGGGCCCAACTTGGAGGTTTCCTTTTCATTGCTTTCAGCGATGAAACTTGGACAGCAAGGAGATCAGATCAGTCGTTACTTAAAGAAATGAATTCAAACTATTCACTGGGAGGTCAAATAGTAAAGTTGAAGCTTAAATATTTTGGCTACATAGTGAGAAGACAGGACTCATTGGAAAAGACCCTGATGTTGGGAAAGATTGAAGGCAAAAGGAAAAGGGAATGGCAGAAGAGATGGATAGATAGTGTCATGGAAACAACAAGCATGAGCTTGAGTAGATTTCAAGAGACAGTGGAGGATCTGAAGTGTTGTGGTCCCAGGAGGTAACAAAGAATCATACACGGCTGAACAACAAAAAAGAGCTAGCCTGTTTTTCAAGTGAACTCTTGATTTTGATTTGTCAAGTTAAATCCTAGTTTTATATATGATTTCCCCATACACGTGCCTAAGGCACATAGTAGATTCTTCATAAATGTTTGTTGAAATACAAAGGGACTCCAATTCCTTTGTTGTTAGCAAATTGGGTGATCTTGCATAAGCTATTATAGTTCTGTTGAGACACAGTTTCTCAGAATGTGATGCAATTGGTGTCTAAGATTTCTTCTAACTCTTAGCTCCTATGGTTCTAACCCAGAATCCTCTCGGGACATGTAGTCCTCTTGGAATCAGAAGACCTCTGCTTTCTGATATAAGCCTACATCAGTAACTTCATCAAATCTTAAGGGACTAATGCTTCTTGCAGGGCAACTAGGTGGTACAGTGGATAGAGTAAAGGACCTGGAGTCAAGAAAACTCATCTTCTGAGTTCAAATTTGGCCTCAGACACTTACTGTGTTACACTATTTGCTTCAGTTTCCTCATCTGTAAAATGAGCTGGAGGGGGAAATGGCAAACTACTCCAGTATCTTTCCAAGACAACCCCAGATGGGATCATGAGTAGTTGGGCGCAACTGAAAAACAACTGAAGAAGAATGTTTCTTCACTAGTACCCTCTTCCTTTATGCTAGCCTCTATTGTCTTTTATTGTCATTCATAGTCATCACCCTTAACTGTGGCAGGAAAGAGACTGGTGCTGTAAGAAAATTGCAGAATTGTCTGAATAATAACAAAAATCACATTTTTTCCTGATTTTTAGTTCTTCTAAGCCTAACATACTAAGGAAAGTGATGTTTTGTTTCTATTTGATTGCACGAAATGTCCTTAAATAGCAGATATTTGTAATAGTTATATATATTTAAAACAACCTATCATAGGTTAGAGCCATTGGTAGGTAGAGCTGCCAGTTTCCCCACATTCTAGGCATATGTCCCAAATTTTAACTTGCTAGAAAGGATGGAAGAATTGAAGAGCCCTACAGGGATAGTACCTACCTGGTGGTTCTTCTCATTAATTCTCATCAATCAGTATTTATTGATGAATGGTAACCTATTAGATACTTTCAAGGAGCTAGAAATACCTCAAGGAGTAACATTCTAAGAAACAAAATTAATATGAATTATTATTTTTTTTAATAATGTGTTTTTCCCTCAACCTATTTTAAAGGAGTGGCAAGGGGGCAGCTAGGTGGCGCAGTGAATAGAGCACCAGCTCTGAAGTCAGGAGTCCTTGAGTTCAAATATGGATTCAGACACTTAACACTTACTAGCCATGTGACCTTGGGCAAGTCACTTAGCCACAATTGCCTTGCCCTCCTCCCTCCAAAAAGCAAAAAATAAAATAAAAAATAAAGGAGTAGCAACCAGGATTATCAGAGAACTGAGTGACAGCTGACAAGGAAAATTTCTGAGTAGAAGAATATGATTTTCTTTTTCAAGCCATATTGGGAAAAAGAAGACTATATTTTTTCTATGACTTGGACAAAGGAACTAGATGATGTGCTTTAAAAAATTGCATGTGGCATCGAAGCTAAGAGATGCTGCTCCCACTGAATGGCAAAAACCAGAATTCAGAAAGAGACTAACAAGTTAAAACATTAGGCCCATATCAAAGAAGGAATAGCATCACTGATCTTGGTGAGTGAATGACATAAAAAAGGCAGAGCTGTTTATCTCATTTTGCTCCAGTTCTCACAGCCGAGGAGAATAATGCTCAGGCTGGAAAAGACAGAACAGAAATGACCACTAAGGAGTTGATACTTCCTAAAAGGAAATAGTAATAAAGCACCATACTGTTTTTAATCAATTCAAGCCACCTAAACCAGATTAGCTCCACATTAGGGGATTGAGAACCAACAGTTGTGAGTGCTGAGTAACAGTCAACCATCTTTGAAAGATCATGGATTTTGCACAGAGTGCAGGATTTAAAAGGAAAGAGAATGTAGTCTGCAAATTAAAGTGAGCTTGATTTTGATTCCTGATAAAATTCTAGAACATGTTAATTAAAAAGATGGTAAATGACTATCCAGAGAAAGGATGAGCTGTAAAAAGCCAACATAACTTCAAGAAGAGCCCATTCTGAGCGAAATTCAATTTTTTTTTTTTTATGGTTGCTATACTGGCAGATTAGGGAAATGTTGTAGATACAATTAATCTTTGTTGTTCTTGTGGAAAATATGGAGTGATGTGGGCTAGACAATACTCCATGCAGGTTGATTTTTTTTCTTTTTTTTTTTTCCATTCCACATTTTAATTAATTTATTTTTAGTTTTCAATATTCTTTTCCACAAGATTTTGGGTTACAATTTTTTCTCTCCCCATCTTTCCCCTACCCCCACCCCAAAATAGCAAGCCTACTGAATACCCCTTCCCCCAATCTGTTCTCTCTTATATCCTCCCCCTTCACCCCCCTAACTTGCTAGTAGGGCAAGATGGGTTGCTATACACTAATACCTGTATATCTTATTTTCTAGTTACATTTAAAAAAAAAACCACATTTTTAAACATTTGTTTTTAAAACTTTGAGTTCCAGATTTTTTCCCTTCTTACCACCTCACCCACCCCCACTGGGAAGACAAGCAATTCAATACAGATTGTACATGTGTAGTTACCCACATCATTTCCATAGTAGTTATAGTGTGAAAGACTGCCTGTATTTCCCTCCATCTTATCCCATCCCCCACTTAATCTATTTTCTCCTTTGACTCCCTTTTCAAAAGTGTTTGCTTCTAACTACCCTCTCCCCCAATCTGCCCTCCCTCCTATCCTCCTCTCTCTTATCCCCTACCCCCTATTTTCCTGTAGGGTAAGATACCCTATTGAGTGTATATGTTATTCCCTCCTTAGGCCAAATTCAATGAGAATCGGGTTGTCCCATTCCCTTTCACCTTCCTGCTCTTCCCCTCCACTGTAACAGTTTTCTCTTGCCTCTTTTATATGAGATGATTTACCCTAATCTATCACTCCCTTTCTTCTTCTCCCAATAAATTCCTCTCTCACCTTTTAATTTTAGTTTTTAGATATAATCCCTTCATATTCAACTCATCCTGTGCCCTCTATGTATACGTGAACATACAAATGCCCACACTCACATATATATTTGTATATACATATATCCTTCTATATATACATATACATTCCCTTCAACTATCTTCATTCTGTGAAAAGTTTTGAGTTACAATTACTGTTTATCCATATAGGAATGTAAATAGCTCAACTTTAATAAGTTCCTTATGATTTCTTTTTCCTGTTTACCGTCTCATGCTTCTCTTGCTTCTTGTATTTGAAAGTCAAATTTTCTGTTCAGCTCTTGTTTTTTCATCAAGAATGCTTGAAAGTCCTCTATTTCATTGAATGATCATATTTTTTCCTGTAGTATTATACTCAGTTTTGCTGGGTAGGTGATTCTTGGTTTTAGTCCTAGCTCCTTTGACCTCTGGAATATCATATTCCAAGCCCTTCAATCCCTTAATGTAGAAGCTTCTAGGTCTTGTGTTATCCTGATTGTGTTTCCACAATATTAAAATTGTTTCTTCCTGATTGCTTGCAGTATTTTCTCCTTGACCTGGGAACTCTATAATTTGGCTATAATATTCCTAGGTGTTTTCTTTTTGGGATCTTTTTCAAGAGATCTTCAGTGACTTCTTTCAATTTCTATTTTGCCCTCTGGTTCTAGAATATCAGGGTAATTTTCCTTGAGAATTTCTTGAAAGATGGTGTCCAGGCTCTTTTTTTTTTTATCATGGCTTTCAGGTAGTCCAATTATTTGTAAATTATCTCTCTTGGATCTGTTTTCCAGGTCAGTGGTTTTTTTTTCAGTGAGATATTTCACATTGCCTTCAATTTTTTTCATTTGTTTGGATCTGTTTTATAATATTTTGATTTCTCATAAAGTCATTAGCTTCCAGTTGCTCCAATCTAATTTTGAAAGAGTTATTCTCTTCAGTGACTATTTGAAATTCCTTTTCCATCTGGCATATTTGACTTTTTAAAGCATTCTTCTTCTCATTGGCTTTTTGGGCCTCTTTTGCCATTTGAGTTAGTCTATTTTTTAGGGTATTATTTTCTTCAATGTATTTTTGGGTCTCTTTTAGCAGGCTGTTGACTTCGCTTTTCATGATTTTCATGCATCATTCTCATTTCTCTTCCCAGTTTTTCCTCCACTTCTCTTACTTGATTTTCAAAATCCTTCTTGAGCACCTCCATTGCTTGTAACCAGTTCATATTTTTCTTGGAGGTTTTTGATGGAGGGGTTCTGACTGATGTCTTCCTCCTGCTTGTAGCAGCAAGCACCCCAGTGTCCCCAGGGTGGCTGCCAACACAGGTTCTTAGATCTGCTTTGCTAAAGGAAAGCAACTCAAAATGGGTTAACAAGCTTACTTTAGTCAGTCAAATATATATCGTTTACCTAGCTCAGGGGAAAAAGGTCGACAGAAAAACAGATCAAGCAGACAGCTTTCCAAACTGTCCAACCATTACATCCATACCAAATCACAGTTACCATCAACATCTGGGTTTTTCAAAGCCAGGGGGCTCTCAGAGTCTCATCTGATCAAATCACAGAACACTTCTCAAAGTGAGCAGCAAAGCCTCACATCAGGGATTATATAGCCTTCTCCTGGGTCAGAGAATGTAACCACCCTCTTGACCCACTGCCCAATCACACAGCATCAAGGTGTGAGCATTCCTGAAAACAAGCCTCCTGCCACAGGCTCAATGTGATCACATTCAGCCTATTAGGAGGCAGAGTATATTTTCAAATCAAGGAAGGTTCTCAGAGTCTCTTAAGCCTATCAAAGGGCCTAGGGGCAGGGAAGATCTTTAAATTTGCATTTCCATTACACTGCTCCATGCCTTGTGCTTCCATTGCTTCCTCATATTTGCAGCCAATTACTTGACTTTTGAGTTCTTTGCCACAGTAGAACTCTGCTTCCAGAATAGAGAGAGCTATGTCCCAAATCACTGGGATTTTTGCAGCAGCTGGAACTATTAGATGGGAGCCCTCTCTACAGCCCCCACATGCTCTGGCTCACTGGTCACACACCCCAGGACCACCACCCAAAACCGAGACCCAGGCAGGTCAAAGCAAGAGCGATTACCCTCTGAATGGTTGCTTGGTCCCTCTACAGTCTGCAGCCAGGAGCTCCAGAAGCAGCCATGTGGCAGTAGCTGCAGCCACCACACCACCTCTGCTTCTTGATCTGGGGGTAGCAGCCAGACCTCACTCTTTTATTCCCCCCTGTACCAACCAAGTTCCACACTGACCTTTTACTTTGTCTTTGGATTTATGGATTGAGAAGTCTGGAAACTGCTACAGCTGCTGGTGATCACTCTCCTGAAATCTGCTCTAGCCACCAGCTGGTTGGGGCCACCCTGCCTTGGGCTAAAACCATGGCTCAGGTGGAACTGCCTTAGGCTCCCAACATGCTGTGATGGACCCTTCCTGCTGGCCTTCCAGGCCTTCTTCAGTGAGAGATTTGTTTCTCTCTGTCACTTTGTGGGTTCTGTAGCTCTAAAGTTTGTTTAGAGTCATTTTTTTACATGTATTGGAGGAGGTGGAAGCCAGAGCTGCACCCATGTAGGTTGACTGGAAATTTGTTGAATGGATGGGTTTAAAGAGTAGTCATATTTTGGTATCAGCATGGAAGGATCTCTAGTAGAGTGTCCTAGAGATCTTTAACTGACCTTGTGATGTTTAACTTTTTTTCAGTTACTTTGAGTAAAAGAAATAGGTATGCTTAAAAAATTTTCAGTTTACATAAAAGCTAAAAGAATTGTTAATATGGGATAACAAAATCAGGATTTGAAATTATTTCAGCAGGTTAGAACATTGGGCCTAATTTAGTAGGATGGAATATAATGGGGATAAAAGTAAAGACTTGCAACTGGGTTGAAAAAAATCAATTTCACAAGTGTAAATGGAGCAGATATAGCTAGATGACAGTTATTTAATAGTATCTCAGGTTTCAGGGGACTGGAAGCTCAGTATGATCTCCCAGTGTGTAGAAGTTTTAGAAAGCGAATAAAATCCCATGATTTAGTAAGAAACATAATTTTCAGAACTAGTGACATGATAGCTTTGTCGTACTTTGCATTGTTCAGACCACGTCTGGAGCATTGCACTGAGTTCTAGGTCCCTCTTAAAGAAATTCTGAACTAATAAGCAAGCACCAACTACAACTGCCGTTCTCATATACATAGTAGAACGGAGGAGGATTGGTTGTACATGTAGCTGTGAAAGCCTCTTGTGCACAACTTCCTTTTATTCTGTTAGATACTGTAAATGATAAATGTGAATTATTATGTATCATTAACATATAGCAGATTCCAAAATGTAATTTTCAAAGCTGTCCTGCTTGTCTGTCAGTCTTTCTGCCCTTCCTTTTGTTTCTGCATTTAAAAAATGCTTCAGGGCCCCTCTTTATCCCCCTTTTTGGGGCACTCTTATCCCTATCTTCTTTCCCCTCCCACCTTCCCCAATCTGAGAAGCAAAGAAAAACAAAACCCTGATAATTTATTTGTACAGTCGAGCAAAACAAATCCCCACATTTGCTGTGAGCAAAACTGTTTCTCATTCTGCATATAGTGAGTCCATGACTTCCTTTCCAAGAAGTAGGTTAACTCATCGTTGGTTGTTGCCTTTGTCACATTTTTAAGTCTTTAAAAGTTGTTTGACTTTACAAGTTGCTGTTGTTCTGTAAATTGTTTGCCAGGTTCTGTTCACTTCCATCTATATTAGTTCTCATAAATCTTTCCAGGTTTTTCTGAAACTGTCCTTTTCATAGTTTCTTATGATACAATAATATTCCACTAAATTTCTACATCATGATGTGTTTAGCCACTCTTCAATTGATAGATAGCCTTTTGGGGGGAAGAAAATCTGGATTTTTCTGAAAGGGTAGTGATGGTGAAAGGCCTTGAGATTATGCTGTACGAGAATCTGCTAAGTGCCATCATATGCAAAAGGAATTGACTTGTTCCATTTAGCCATTTAGCCATTCTATCCAGAGGATAGAACTGGGAGCAGTGGGAAGAAATTAAGGCCCATTGTAAGGAAAAACTTCCTAAAAGAGCTATCTGCAAGAAAAATGGACTGTCTTAGAGGGTAGTGGGTTGGGTGTCTCTTCTCCTGCCCCATCCCCACTAGAGGTCTTCAGGCAAAGCCTGGATGACCTTTTGTTGGGGATTTTGTAGGTTGGATTCTTGTTCAAGAATGGATTAGATTAGGCGCAGCTAGGTAGCGCAGTGAATAGAGCACTGGCCCTGGAATCAGGAGGACCTGAGTTCAAATTCAGCCTCAGACACTTCACATACACACACACACACACACACACACACACACACACACTAGCCATGTGACCTTGGGCAAGTAGCTTAACCCCAATTGCCCTCCAAAAAGCAAAAAAAAGAATTAAAGGTAAAACAACATAAAAAAAAAAAAGAATAGATTAGATTAGACAACCTCTCAGGCCTCTTCCAACTATGGGAGATACTGTGAAAATTGTTTGAGTTCAGTATTTCTCTCTTCGTTTTGGCACCTATTGATGGTGGAAGGAATTTTTTTTTTTAATAATTAGAGAATATTTCAAATAATACTTTATTCCATTACATTGACCCCAGGACAATATTAGATTTCATTCTGTGAGGGAGTAATTTTCTTGAGCAATTCCCAGAAAAGGAAGTGTATACATCTGCTGATTCACAAGCAGGTGGGGAGCCCAAATGACGGGTGCTTGGAATGTGCAGAAAGGCATTTCAGCTGAGCTGTGAGTCTAGAATGAATTAGTATGTGTAATATGTGCAAGGAGTGGATTGGTTACATTGGTTGGCCAGAGTCCAGATGCTGAGAAAGCATATAGTGAAGGGAAGGGGAAGCAGATCAGAGGTTGCTGCTTCCTAAGCTTTTTTTTTTAAATAAATTTTTATTGATAACTTTTGTTTTTATGTTGCCCTGTAACCCTCTGACTCCTCCTCCCAAAGAGCTATCTCATGTGATGACTTTTTTTCCCTAAGTTGTTTTTAACGTGTTCACTGTTTCTTTTCCAGACTTGCCAAAGCCTCAGGTAACTGAGCCGAGGGAAGCAGATTCTTTTCGAATGCAGATGCCTCAAGGGAACCCGTTACTGCTCTCTCACACCCTCCAGGAGCTGCTGGCCCGGGACACCGTGCAAGTGGAGCTTATTCCTGAGAAGAAGGGCCTCTTCCTGAAACACGTGGAGTATGAAGTTTCTAGCCTGGTAATGAATTCATATGTGTTTGGAGAAGAGTGAGGTGGGGAAGAAGAACAGAAAAGTCATGGGATTTGCTATTGTATTAAATTGAAGTAGTTAAAAGTAAGGGTTTCGGGAAAAGGAGATGGCGGCATCTTAGTTTTGTTGCTCACATAATCCTGCCCTGTCCTTTTAGAATCTTTATTATGACCATCTCTCAAGCATAATTGTGTGAATTAGGTGTAGTTATTTGGCAGTGTTTTTAAAATATTAGAAAACTTCTGAGGACCAGAATATGGGGCTAAGTAGTTTCCTTTGGTTTTATATTAAGTTCTTAGGGAAGAAGGATCAGAAGGTTCAGCCTTTTTCATGCTTTCATGATCTTTAGAAAGGATATTATATAGCTCTCTCCAAAATAGTGGTTATCAAGCTAGAATCTTGTTTATAGAACATTTATAGTTTTAGTAATGTAATCCTTTTTTTGTCTGACTACCTAGGCTGCTTATATATCCCCTTCCTAGCTGACTTGCTGTTCCCTACCCGCGACATTCCATCTCCTGCCTTGTTCTTCCTTCCTCATAGTTGAACTATTCTTCCTCTTCACCTCTGCCTCTTAGAAGCCGAGATCTCCTTCAAGATTCAGTTCATGCGCTACTTCCTTCAGGTCACCCTGGCTTAAAATCTGAGAGTCACCCTCCACTTCTCACTTTTTCTCACCCTACATGCTCAGTCAGCTGCCAACTCTTGCCACCTCTGCCTTTGTAACGTCTCTTGAATCCTTTTTGCATCCTTTTCTCTCCACTTGCATGGCCACCATCTTAGTTCAGGACCTTGTCATCCTTTTCTGGGACTTCTCTGAGAGTCCCCTAGTTGACCTCCCTGCCTTAAGTTACTTGAGTAACTTCCTTCTTTAATCCGGTTTTCCCTACATGGCTGCCAGAGTTATATTCCTGAAGTACAGCTCTGACAACATCACTTGCCTGCTTGATAAATGCTAGTGATTCCTTGTTGCTTCTAGAATTCAATACAAAATTCTTTCCAGGTTTGTCACGTATTTGTTCCCCAGCATGTACTCTGTGGTCCAGTGAGACTGTTCTCCTTACTGTTACTCTACACAGAACACTCCGTTTTTCATTTAGGTGCCTTTGCCCAGGCTATTCCCCCATGCCAGTGTATACGCCTTCCTTACCCCTGCCCTTACATCCTCTGGTTTCCTTCAGAGTTCAGCTCCAGCAGAACTTTAACAGCTGTATTGCATCATTAGGGTTCCCTCCCCAAGAATTAACTTGTATCCATCTTTAATGCATTTTCTTTATATTTAGCTATGTACTTATTGTCTCCTCCTTTAGAACAAGCACTTTGAGGGAAGAAAATTTCATTTTGTATTTGTGTCCCTTGTGCCTAGAACTCTGCCTGACCCATAATGACCACTTGATAAATGCTTGCTGATTGCTTTATTGATTTTCTATTCTCTGTTGCCCCTCCCCATTACTGTTTATGTATTTGAGTCCACATTTACATGTGTGCATATCATCTCCACCAGGAGACTATAAGGTCTTTGAGGACAAACATTATTTCATTTTTGCATTTGAATATCCAACAGCTGGTACAGTGCCTAGCATATAGTGGTATTTAGTAAATAGTTATTGATTGGTCTGTCACAGTTTTGACATTTTGGTTCAGTCATAGTAAAATTGTAATAGTGAATTTTGTTTTTTATTTTTGGGGTGAATGAATCAATGAAATATAGTAAGTAGAGTACTATTCCATTATACAGTGTTTGTATTCAAGAGACCCAGTGGAAGCAGGTGGAAGACAGAGGAGGTTCCATGAGCTAGGTCATTCATAGCTGCACTATTTCCATATAAGGTCCCTTTTGCTACAAGGCAGTATAAAAGAAATTATCGTACACAAATTATTGTGGGCATTAAATAATGCAGGTAAGAGATGATGAAGGCTAAAACTAGGGTATTGGTAGTAGGAGTGGAGAGAAGTAGATGTGAGAGATGTTATTGAGTTAGAATTGACAGAATTTGGCATCTTATTGGATATAGGAGTGTGGGGGAAAGGGAAAAGACAAATTGGGGGAAAGTGAAGAAATGCATATTACTTTTTTTTTTGCTTTTCTGAGATAATGAGAGTTAAATGACTTGCCCAAAGTCACACAGATAGTAAGTGTATGAATATTACTTTTGAACTTAGATGTTTGGTACGGTGATAGTACACTCAAGAGGATGGAGGCATTTGTAAAGGGGGCAGGGTGATGCATTTTGGACACATTAATCTTTAATTTCTGGTAGTAAATCCAGGAGGAGAAGTCTAGCAGGCAGTTAGAAACGTTGGATTTGGATCCAAATCGAGTTGGAACTGAATTTCAGGATATGGATATAAATATTAGTAGATAGGTTGATAAAGAAATATCTTACTCCTCATTTGGAGATGTATGTATAAATCTCTAGTCCTGTTATTTCTCCTTATATCTAGTCCAAATCTCTAATTGACCAAATGTCTTTTTCTCCCTCTCTTTCTCCCTCTATCCCCTTCTCCTCCTCTCTCCCTCCCCCTGAGCTTGTGTTTATATTTTGGAGCTATAGGTATACAGGTAAACCCATGGAAAATGTATGAGATTGCTAAAGAACAGAGTATAGAATTTTAAAAAAAAGAAAGAGAGCCGCTTCTTGGATCTTTCCTTTTACCAAAGGGTTAAAAGTAGTATGTGTCACAGGGACTATAAAAATGTAATTGGAGAGAAGTGCAACCACAAAACAATTGAAACTAAATGATGCAGAATTATAAAGTACTCATTTGGCCCCAAAGAAGAATCATAGGAAGACATCTGTCCTGCTCCTTTGCAGAAGGAAGTAGGGGGCTTCAGATGTGGAACATTGCATATTATGTCAGATTTTTTAGTGTTACTGGTTTTGCAGGTTCCCGCCCCCCCTTGTTCTAAGGGGATGCCTTTCTGGGAAGAGGAGGAGGGGGGCACATAGGGTGATGTGTGGGTGATCTAAGAACAAAAGATAGGAGTACAAATCTCTTGTTTTGAAGTAGTACTTGCTCTAGCATTGATCAAAGTCTTGTGTAGTGAGCCTTATCTAAAATGAAATACTTTATATTGAGAAGAATATATTGTTTTTAAATGTCTTCATTGTGAGTCAAAAAAGAAACATAGTAAATGAGATGTAGCTACAGTTTCATTTGACCATGGGTTTTCCCTTCTATGAGTGGGAAGCCCCTGTTGGCCTTTAAAAGTCTTGTGAGCAGAGTCCAAGCACCCTTTCAGAAGGTTCTCTGCAGGTCCTTTTTCTCTTCACTCTCCAATATCTGAATGCTAATAATAACTCATATAGAATAAAAATATTGTGATATTAAAAATTTGATAGTAACATTAACCTAATTTGAAGAAATCACTAGATTTCTCCTTAAAGAGGGAATCATTGGAAAACTGGTCGAATTATAGGCATCACTTTTTACTTCTTGTTGGGGCAGAAAGAAGGAAAGGATGAATAATGGGCTGTAGTAGTTATTATCATCCAATTTGAGCATTAAAATCTCTCTCTCTCTCTTTTTTTTTTAAAGCGCTTCAAGTCCTCCGTGTACAGAAGGTACAATGACTTTGTGGTCTTCCATGAGATACTGCTGCAGAAGTTTCCCTATCGAATGGTGCCAGCACTCCCACCCAAGAGAATGCTTGGAGGTAAAGCTGGGATTTCTGACAAAGGGAATAGCAAAAAGAAAAATGTCATCAATATATTGAAATTGAGTTATTGTAACTCCAATAGTTGTAATTTTTCATTGGCATAGTCTTTAGCTTCAAACTATGGGCATTTAGGTTCTACTCTTGGCTTACTACATTTTCTTGGCCTGTCATTTCATTGTCATCCTGGGGAAACTAGAATTTGAAAATGATGGAGAGAAAGGTGCTTTGTAATGAATTATGCACATCATTTTGAAGAGTCCAAAGAATGCCATATACAGCATGGAACAGAAAGCATATAATAATTTTTGAGAGTTTTATTAAAGTTCTTTGATTTTATTTACTAAATCAAAGTTAAAGAATTAGATAGAATTTGAAATCTGGATGCCATTAAAGCAAAGACCTCTGTTTGGTCCAGCTTCTGACAAATATTAACAGTATGATATTGGGTAAGTCACTTAACCTCTTGGTACCCAAGGCAGCTCTTAAAAACTATAAACCACACATATGTAGCAGTAGAGGTAGTTTCCACACTAGTAGGTCCTCACATTGATGGAATTACAGATCTGGAATAAAAAGCAAAACCAAGTATTGATTTAGTGCCTTTGAAAGTGTTAGGTAGTATGGAAGTATATTTGATAGCATTTAAAAAAAATTTTTCTTTCAATGGAATTCTTATCATTTGATTTTTAAAAATAATGTGTATTATTAGTGGCCAGGCCCAAGTGTTCTTTAGTATAAAACATATGCTTCTATCTTTTTTTCTCCCCTAAGTAGGAAAAAAGTATGAACGAAAGCCTTTAATTTGAAGCCAATACAAAATAGACTAGGCTAAGATCTGAAAGTTGGGGAAAGTAGAATTGATTTTAATTAAGATGTAAAAGTACAACAGAACTCATTTATTTATAACAAAAAGGCTTTTATTTAGTTGGGCATGGCTTGTAAACCAACTTAGTTCCTAGTCCATTATGTGGCAAACAGGATTTGTTGTTTTCCTTGTTGGTGCCTAACTTTTCAAAATATATCTAGTTCCCATCAGTGCAAATAATAGAAGTCCACTAAGTGGTTGCATATATCTGAATACACAGTATTCAGTACTATTTGAATTTGTAGTTATGTAAGTTATGTTAATTGTTTCAGCTCAATAGAAATATGCAGTTCAAATTAAGAAGATATGACCGCTTCATGTCGTTTATTATTTGTACTTACTGGAACCTGTCAATAGTATGTAGAAGGTATGGCTCCTGCCTCTCCTGGTGCTTCTTTGGCTTAGTTGTGTTGGTGATACTTATTATACTTCCAGGATTAGGAACTCAGTGAGCCAATATGGAAAATTGTGAGCTTTGTTTTTGTGTACCAAATTCAGGATTGTTTGAATGTAAAAGGTTGTTAGTACTAAGGATGGTAAGAGCTCCAGTTTGGGTGAGTTTAAGGGGCAATAGAACTTCCTTTGTAAACGTTCATACAGTTTTATTTCCTCTAGCTGACAGAGAGTTCATTGAGACCAGACGGAGAGCTTTGAAACGCTTCATTAACCTGGTGGCCCGGCATCCCCCCTTCTCAGAGGATGTGGTCCTGAAGCTGTTCCTTTCATTCAGTGGCTCAGTAAGTATTGTTTAAAAATAACAACGATGTGAATTTTTCATTCCATTTGTATAGTAGAACAAGTATTTTCTGCTCATAAATCTGTTTTCTTTTTCATCTCCTTTTCTTTTTCTGTCACCTGTCTTTTGTCTTTGGCCTTAAAGCACTAAAGGTATATTTCTTAACAGTGACTGGGTGTACATATTGTGTATAAAAGGAAATTAACCTTATGCTGAATACCCTTTTGAGAGGTGTAATCAGTGGTTGGATTTAAAGACTATTTACATACCCCTTGGATCATGTAGTTATAGATATTTCAGATGTTGTGAAAAAGTGTTTAGACACAAAACCAAACACATTACTTTGATGTTTGGTTTATAAAAGAGGGAAGAGTCTAGAATTAAAGAGGGGTTGGGAAAGTCTTGCTGGAGAAGGTAGAATTTTAGTTGGGACTTAAGCCAGGGAAGGCAGTAGACAGAGATGAGGAGGGAGAGCATCTCAGGCATGGAAGACAGCCAGAGAAAATGTTCAGACACTACATCTCTTGATGTAATGTCTTGTTTGTGGAACAGACAGGAGGCCAGTGTCATTGGACTGAAGAATATGTAGTGGGGAGTAAGGTGTAAGAAGACTGGAAGGGTAGAAGGGAACTAGGTTATGAAGTACTTTGAATGCCAAACAGAAGGTTTTGTATTTGGGGGTGATGGGGAGCCCCTGGGATTTGGTGATGATAGAGTCAGACCTACACTTTAGGAAAATCACTTCAGTGGCCAAATGAAGGATAGGTTTGAATGGGGAGAGACTTGAGACAGGAAGACCTACCAGCAGACTGTTGCAATAGTCCAGGTGTGAAGTGATGAGGGCCTGCACCAGAGTGGTGAAAGTGTCCCAAGAGAGAAGGAGGCCTATTGAGATGTGAAACTGGAGGTCAGCAGAGAGTTTGGAGCAGGAAAGGTAGATTTGAGATTCCTCAGTATAAACATGATAATTCATGGGAACTGATGAGATCCCCAAGTGAAGTAGCATAGAGGGAGGAGAAAAGAGGGCGCAGGATAGAGCCCTGGGGGCATGGTAGAGGGTACGTTCTGGGAGAGAATCCAGTAGAGGAGACAGGTGTGGACAGATAGGTAGGAAGAAAACCAGTGGAGAGTGGTGCCCCTAAAGCCTAGATAGGCAACATATCAAAGAAGAGAATGGTCAGCAGTGTCAAAGGCTGTAGAGAAGTCAAGGAGGATAACTGAGAAAAGGCCACTGGCTCAGACAACTAAGAGGTCATGGATGACTTTGAAGAGAGCCATTGTGGTGAAATGATGAAGGTGGAAACTAGACGTCATCTGGGCATTACTGATTAAAAATACCCCCAGAGGTTCCACCAAGTAGAATAGAAGATCTTGCACATCTTCAGCAGAGACCTTCAGCTTTTTAAAATCTGATAATGGCCTCTAGGGAAGTGGCATGTGCAAGCACTTTGTATATTATGAAGCACTGTCCAAACAGAAGTTATCTCCCAGTCATTGTTTTATAGAGCATATATTCTTCTGTGATATATGACGGGTAGTGTTGTGTCGTGGTTTGCTTCTCCACAAGGCAAGATGACATGGATTCAGGTCCTTCTCTGACACATATTGTTTGTGTTACTCTGTGCAAGTCACTTCATGTCAGTACCCCGGGCAGCTCTGATACTCTTAAGCTACTCATGGCTGCTAAGCTGTCTGTATTGGGGGGAGGGTGTTTCACTAGAGAGCTCCTAACACTGAGGACTATCAGTGGCTATGTATGTCTGTGTTTCTGTATTTATGCCTCCACACTCTGTGTGTGTGTGTGGGGGGGGGGGAGTTGAGGGGGTGGTGTGAGTGTCCATTTCAACTAGATTTCACCGTGGAGTTTTTCTCATCTAAACTAGAATCATGCAGCTTAATTTGAACTCAGACCAGTCTGTCACAGGAAGAACCTGAAGAAAGGAGCTTAGCTCTTACTGAGGTAGAATTGCTAACTGAGAAGGCAGCTGGTTACAAGGATAGCTGCAAAGTCTCTTTTAAAAAATCTGTTATGAATCAGAAAATCATCAACAAACATGAACATTTCCAAATGCAAAGTCAAAAAATGGAGATTGCCTAGGAATCTGTGAATCCCTGGTGCAGTGTTAAAAATATATATTTAATATACTAGTAACAACATTGCCTTGCTGGTCTATCCCCTTCTGAATTTCCTTCTGCTTTCTTCAATGTAGTTTTAATGTTTTATTGATTCTCTTTTACTTTCTTTTTTTAAACCTATCACCACTCCGTCGTTTCCTTCCACGTTTTCCCCCCACAAACCCCCAAACAAAAACCCTCCTTTGTAACAAAAATGTAGCCAAGCAAAACAAATTTGTGTTATTAATGGTTGTGTCTGAAAATGTATGTCTCTTTCTGAATTGATGGTCTTGTTGGCCCTTTACCAAGAGGTAGGAAGCATGCTTCATCATTAATCTTTCAGATTGGGCATTTCACTGATTAGAGCTCTTAAGTCTTTCAAAGGTGTTTTCTTTTATAATGTTGTAGTCATTTATAAGTTGTTCTCTTGGTCATATCACTCAGAATTAGCTAATACAAGCTTTCCTGGGTTTCCCTGAATCTGTCCTTTTGTCATTTCTTATGGTTCAGTGATGTACAATGCATTCACATTCTATAATTTCCTCAGCCATTTTCCAGGTGATGGGCACCCACTTTGTGTCCAGATCTTTGCCACAACAAAAAGTGTTGCTACATATATTTTTGTATATATGGTTCTATTTCCTCTTTCTTTGGTCTTTTTGGAATATATATTCCTTGTAGTAGTATTTGGGAGTCAAAGGATATAAACAATTTAGTGATATTTGGGGATAGTTTCGATTGCTTTACATAATGACTGCACCAGTTATTACTTCCACTAACAATGGTTTGCTTCTCTACAAGGCAAGGTGACATGGATTCAAGTCCTTCAAATCCATATTAAAAAAATTATTTGTAATAGTAATTTGTAATTAGTAGGCAAAGGAGTCCTACCACACTCCTTTTATGAAGCAAATATGGTTCTGACAGGAACAGCAAAAACAAAGAAAGAAAAACATAAACTTAATTTCATTAATGAATATAAGATGCAAAAATCCTAAATAAAATGCTAGTTAGAAGACTGCAATGATATGTCACAAAGATTATACATTGTGATCAACTGGGATTTTTACCAGGAATGCAGAGATGGTTTAACATAAAGAAAACTATTAACATGTAATTGATTATATCAATATGACTCTATCAATAGATACAGAAAAAGCTTTTGAAAAAAATGCAGCATTCATTCCTATTAAAAATATTTGAAACCATAGGTGTAAGTAGATTTTTTTCTTTAAAATGATAAGAAGCAAGCATTATTGGTAATGGATAAGCTAGAAGCCTTCCCAGTAAGATCAAGAGTAAAAAAAGGATACCCATTATCACCAATATTCTTCAATATTGTATTAAAGGGGTGGCTAGGTGGTGCAGTGAATAGAGCACCGGCCCTGGAGTCAGGAGGACCTGAGTTCAAATCCAGCCTCAGACACTTAACACAAAAAACTAGCCATGTGACCTTGGGCAAGTCACTTAACCCCAATTGCCCTACCTTCCCCCTCCAAAAAGCAAAAAAAAAAAAAATTGTATTAAAAATGCTAGCAATATCAATAAGAAAAGAAAAAGAAGGAATCAGAATGGGCAATGAGGTAATAAAGCTATCTTTTTTTGCAGATATACTTAGAAAATCCTAGAGATATAATTAAAAAGCTAGTTGAAACAATTAACAAATTTAGCAGATATAAAATAAACCCACATACATCATCAGTATTTCCGTGTATCACCAACAAAGCCCTGCTACAAGAGACAGTAATGACTATGGATAGCATAAAATACATGTGAGTATACCTACCAACACAAAAGGAACTACATGAACAATATTATAAAGCACTTTTTATATGTATAAAGCCAGATTTAAATAATTGGAGAATTAGTTCATGGGTGGGCAGAGCCAATATAATAAAAATGAAAAATTTACCTAAATGAATCTAGTTACTTAATGCCATCCCACTTAAATTATCAAAAATTATTGAGCTAGAAATAATAACAAAATTCATTTGGAAGAACAAAAGGTCAAGAATAACAAAGGAATTAATGAAAAAATGTAAAGGAAGGAGGTTTAGAGATACCAGATTTTAAATTATAAGGTGGTAATTTTCCAAACTATCTGGTACTGGCTAAGAAGTAGAAAGGTGGTTGAACAAAGTAGACATACAATACACAGTAGTAAAAGATTGTCATAGCTTTGTGTTTTGACAGATGTAAAGATTTAAGGATGTGGGATAAAAATTCACTATTTGAAAAATCATTGGGTAAACTGGAAAGTAGTCTGGCAGAAATTGGGCATAGACCAATATCTTACACCATTTACCAATATAAAGTCAAAATGGATATATGATCTAGTCAGAAAGTGGGGAACCTGCTGCCTTGAGGCCACACAGCCCTCTGGGTCCTCAAGTGTGGCCCTTTGAGTGAATCCAAACTTCACAGAATGAATCCCCTTAATTAAAGATTTGTTCTGTAAAACTTGGAACTCAGTCAAAAGGCTGCACCCAAGAACCTAGAAGGTCACATGTGACCTTGAGGCCTCAGGCTCCTCACCCCTGACCTAGATATAAAGGGAGATATCATAAGTAAATTAGAAGACCATGGAACATATTACCTATCAGACTTATAAATCACTTATAGGAGACTTATAGGAGAAGAATTTGTGAATAAACAAGAGATAGAATTGTGAGGTATAAAATGAATAATTTTTATTACATTAATTTAGAATGATTTTGTACAAATAAAACCAATGTAGCCAACATTAGAAAGAAAGCAAAAAATGGGGGGAGGAGGATTTCATAGACAGTTTCTCAGATAAAGGTATCATATCTCAAATATATAAAGAACTTTGTCAAATTTATAAGAATATGAATCATTCCCCACTAATAAATGGTCAATGGATATGAACAGGCAGTTTTTTCATGATGAAATCATAGCTACAAAATCCAAGTCATATGAAAAATGATCTAAAAAATTATTGATTAGAGAAATGCAAATTAAAACAATTTTGAGATATTATTTCACACCTATCAGATTGACTAAAATGATAGAAGAGGAAAATGGCAAGTGTGGGGGGATGTGGAAAAATTGGGATACTAATACATTGTTGGTGGGACTGTGAATTGATACATCCATTTTGGAGAGCAATCAGAAATTATGCCTAAAGAAATATAAAACTGTGCATACTCTTTGACCCTGTGATACCACTATGAGGTCTGTTTCTCAAGGTGACTAGGACAAAAGGAGAAGAATTTATATGTTCTAAAATATTTATAACAGCTCTATTTGTGGTTTCAAAGAATTGGAAATTGAGGAAATGCCCGTTCATTAGTAAATGGCTAAACAAGTTATAGTATATGATTGTGATGGACCAGTACAGTGCTGTAAGAAATGATGAGCAGATTGATTTTAGAAAAGCATGGAGGGGCAGCCAGGAAGCACAGCGAGTAAGAGCACCGGCTCCAGTGTCGGGATGACCTGGAGATTGAATCCCAGGCTGAGACGCTTAGCACCCACCCAGAAACACCTGGCCGTGTAACCTTGAGCAAGTTACTTAACCCCAATTGCTTAAAAAAAAAAAAAAGAAAAGCATGGAAAGACTTGAATGAAATAATGAAGAATGAAATAAGTCCAACCAAGAGAACGTTGTATACAGTAACAGCAATATTATACAAAGAATAACTGTAAACAACTAAGTTATTCTGAGTATTATAAATACAATGGGCCTACAAAGGAAAATGCTGTCCACTTCCAGAGAAAGAACTGATAAACAGAAGTAATACGTAGTATGGTTTTACTGTCTGTGTCAAATGGTTGCCTGCTCTAGTGGGGGGGGGGAGAGGGAGGGAGAGAGTTTTGAATTTAAACCAGTGCATTAGTGTGCTTGTCCTCCTGTGGCCCCTCAATAATTGCCATTTTCCCTTTAGTCATCGTTGCTAGTATGAGAGATATGAAGTAGAACCTCAGAGATGTTTTCATTTGAATTTGTCTCATTATTGGTGATAGGGAGCATTTTTTCGTATGCCTATGGATATCTTGATGTCTTCCCAAAACTTCTTTCTAAGCATGAGAGGATATGTAATTATTTCAATATCAAAGTATGCACTTGAGGGAAAAAAATGTCTTATTTGGGAAACACATATATTGAAAGAGTTTTTCCCTTATTGTAACAACAAAGTCAGCTGTTACTAATGCAGTATTACTATTGATCAGACAAGACCAGGAAAGAGTTCCTTATGATATATTCCTTGTCTTATATATAGTTATAGTTGTATATGATATATATTATAATATATTCCTTTCTACTGTAAGAAAAATGTATATTATATGGTGCAAGCAAAGACAAGGTTAGCAGAAACCTTTGTTTTTTATTTTTCTTCCATTTACTGAAGGGACAAAGAAAGGTTTTGGTCTTTTAAAGATACTTATTGGGATGGCCAGGTAGCACAGTGAGTAAGAGCACCGGCTCCAGTGTCAGGATGACCTGGAGATTGAATCCCGGGCTCAGACACTTAGCACCCACCCAGAAACACCTGGCCTTGTAACCTTGAGCAAGTTACTTAACCCTGATTACTTAAAAAAAAAAAAAAGATACCTATAAAGTATAACTTTTATAGCTGGCTGAAAATAGCTGCAGATACTGTGTCTTATGTGTTATCTTTTTTGTAACCCACCCCAAAGCACTTACCGTGGAGCAAGTGGTGAAAAACAAGAAATTTGCTGTATTGAAAGCAGCTAATGTTTTAATCATCAGGTTAACTATAATTTTTTGTAGGCAAATTATTGTTTGCCACCAGAGAAGTAAAAGGAATAGTAAGAACTGTGAGGCATAAAAAGGACAGAAGAGAGAAAAGGATGAGCATGAAAATGGATAGAAAGGGACTGAAGCATGTAAGACAGGAAGACCATTTGAAGGAAAAAGAAACCAGGAGCTCTTTGGCACATTTTTGCTGCTAAAGACACAGAGAAGATCCGATCCTTCTTGAGAAGGACTCAGAAGAACAAGGTGAAGAAAACCCTGCTGACCATGACCCTCTTCACGACCAAAGCTGGCATTTGGACTGCCCACTCAGAAAGCATCTTCACCAAGAGCATGGAGCTCAGAGCTGAGCGATGCTGCAGTTTCTGGGGGATGGAGTCTTCATCCCAGCAGGTGCCCCACATCAGGCTCATAACTTATACAGCTGCATAAAAGCAGCAGGACAAGCACTGCTTCTGGCTCACTCGGGTATTTTGCTGTCTGCCTCAGACACGTACTGACCATGAAGATAAACTACAGGTGAAGAGTGTGATCTGCCATGCAGTGAAAGATGCAGTTGCAATATTAAAAGCCAACAAATCTGGCTCCAGCAAACCTTAAAATCCAGAACCTGACTGGAACTGAACTACTGGCAGCTGTTGGGAGTCGGCCTTCTGAATTTCTGTGGGCTTGGAATTCACGTGACCTCATCCTCCTTTTTAAGTAGTGCCTGACTGAGAAGGTACTTTGTCTAATGTACATTTCTAGTGTTTACAAACACTAAGTGTGTATATGTAGTGACTATTCACTGATCCCTTGGTCTCAAACTGGGACTTCTCACCTGCTACACAGAGTTTTAAACCACACTGTAAGATTACCTCTTATTGAGCTCTGGAAACCACCTATGGCTGGAGCCCGCCTGTCTGTCCAGCCCAACTGTCAGAATGGATGTCAGGAGTCTTTTTGGGGGGTGAACATGTTTTGTTTTATAATTGTTTGGGGATTTTTCCCCTTAGAGTCCGGAGAAGGAGCCAAGAAATAACAGTGGCTGATGAGGTTCTTAATGCGTTACCATAGGACTTTCATTAAGCAACAGTAGGAAAAAAATCTACTGTACAATTCATGGGATTAACCATCTTTAAGTAATTGAAATCTAATTTAATTGAGGCTTTGCTCATTTCTAAGTGTTAAGCATTTTACATTAAACAGTATTCATTTAAAAAAAAGATAGGAAGACAATATTTAAATATATAAAAATTATTAAACACATTTCAGTGCTGCCATTTATGTTGTTTTTCAGTCATGTCTGACTCTTCAGGACCCTGTGGACCATAGCATGCCAATAATGTCCATGGGGTTTTCTTAGAGTGGTTTGCCATTTCTGGGACTTGCCTAGGGTCACACAGCTAGTAAGTGTCTGAGGCCGAATGTGAACTCAGGTTTTCTTGATTCTAGGCCCAGGCTCTATTCATTGAGTCACCTAGCTGACTCTACTAGTGTTTATGCCTTGCCTTTATGTAGGACTTTAATAAACAAAAGTTAGCTATAGGAACTAATTTTTAATATTAAAAAAAACTCCTTCATTCTGGTCAGTCATCAGTGGGAGAAGTTTTGCTCGCTATTTCCCATTTCAATAAGACTAATGAATGTGCTTTCTATACTGTTACTTCTGGATGATTTCTCTTTTTTCCTTTGGTCATGCCCTGTGTTACAGTGTTCACTAGGCCCTCTTGCTTTAGTCACATGTGGGCAAACTACTGCAGTTTCCATCTCACTGCTCCATGTATAGAAACTCACGGGGTCCAATGAATGCATTTTTGTCTGCAAAGAGGTGCTGGTCCTAAGTAATGTAGGTAGAATCCTATTTGCACTCAGATGTTGGCATTCTATTTGTCAATGCTAAAGTTGAGTCTACCTTTCATATCTCCATATAGCTGCTCTGATTAAAAATTTAAAGAGGAACAGGTGTTCAAAAAATTGTTTGCTTTTTTATGGAAAAGGAAACAGCTTCCCTCTCTTGAAGAAAAGACTATCATTCCTTTAATTGGTCAATTACTCTGAGAATTCCCTCCCTTTTTTTTTAAACAGAAGGTTAAGCATATCCTTTGTTTTTTTTCTAGGATGTACAGAATAAACTGAAGGAATCAGTCCAGTGTGTTGGAGATGAATTCATGATTTGCAAACTGGCTACTCGAGCCAAGGTATCTTTTTAATTGTGACTTCCTTCTTCCTTATTTCAAAATATAAATGAACAGGTTATCTTTTGTATTAAAAGCAATAAAGATTCAGTACTATGTCCTAAACTTCTTCCTTGCTTTAAAAAAAATGAAAGAAAACCATATCTCTATACTTTATCATTGTTCTTCTTTCTTAACCCACTTTATTTTTAAGGATTTAAATTCTTAGGTTAGAATTCATAAACCCAGATGGCTTATGATAATATTATTTAGTCATGTCAGCACTGGATGGGGCTGAGGGAGGGAGAATGAGTGAGAGGAAGGAAAAGGAAAAGTCTTTTTCATGTAAAGAACCAAAGAAGGGCCTGTTTATTAAGTTTGAGTTCGAGGTTCATTGGATGCTTTTTGATGTTTTATTTCAAATTGAACATTTTCTATTGCTTTTTGAAACCAATGTGTTCTTGTAGGGTCATTTAGTTTAGTATTTTTGGTGGGCAAGGTGTGATTTATCTTTCTCTTCTTTTAGAAGATAAAAAAGAGACATCAGGGAGAAGAAATGTGGGGTTGCAGAAGTGCCCTCAGATTTTACTCATTGGTCTTTGCCTCTCTGTAAGGCTATACTCAGGAGTGATTAATGTCTCTATTGGTGATATGTTTGTTTTATTAACTTATACCTCGTGGGAATGATTTCAGTTTCACTAACAATTCTTTTTTGTTCTCTCTTCTTACTTTTTCTCTTACTGTTTTAGGACTTCCTCCCAGCTGACATCCAGGCACAATTTGCCGCCAGTCGAGAACTCATCAGAAATATCTATAATAGCTTCTATAAGCTTAGAGATCGGGCTGAAAGGATTGCATCCCGAGCCATTGATAATGCTGCTGACCTCCTCATATTTGGAAAAGAATTAAGGCAGGTGGCAAAAGAAAGCTCCACAGTGGGAAATAGAGGCTTTGAGTTTGAGACAGTATTGTCTGGTAAAAAGATTGCTAAGCTTGGAACCAAAAAAGGCTTGGATTCAAATCCTGCCTTCCACTTTTGTTCTCTTTGTGACCATGGCCTTATCATATAACCTCTTCAAGCCTTAGCTTCCTCTTCTTAAACATGGGGGTAAAAGTAATAGTACCTGTCTCAGAATGTTCTCAGGAGTATCAAATGGAATAATGTATGTAAAGCATGATATAAGTATCTCCTCATAATTGGGTGACTTAGGGAGAATGTACATTTTAATGTTCTGACGATTGACCATTTCTTCATTCAGAGGCAACTGGAATGAAAGATCAGAGGGCTCCATTGGTCTCCTTGAGAAGTTGGGGAAAAGGGAAGAAGGCCTCTAGCATGCAGGGTGGACCCTTGGTTCTGAATTTATGGGAGGACAGGAGCAAGAGTAGTTTAAGAGAGGCGAGCATGGATGGGCTGCTATCTACCTCATTGGAGGGATCTCCAAAGATAATGAGCCCACAAATCCATTTGAATATTTGTGTACATATGACCATGTCAGTCATCAGACTTCTTTGTTTAGTAAAACTCAAGGTCTGATGAATGGAAATTTTTTCTTCTCTCTTTTACTCTCAGTGCTTTAGGATCTGACACAACACCACTTCCCTCCTGGGCCACAATGAATAATAGCACATGGGGGACCCTAAAACAGGCCTTAAAAGGCCTGTCTGTCGAATTTGCACTGCTGGCTGACAAAGCTGCACAACAGGTAAGTATATCTGGAATCTGAGTGTTTATTTTTAAGGAATGCTCTCTATTATAGTCTTTAGGAACGTCTCTTTCTTAGGTAGACTTCAAAGTTTTGAGTCCAATGAGAGGGAAAAACTGTCTTCTATGTAATCCGCATAAATTCCAGGTAGCTTAGCATGTGCCAGTTTAGCTGTTTGCTGAGAGCTAAAATAAATTTGGGTTGGATTTCTTAAGAGAATTTACTTTGCTGGAGATAGAAAGCATAAGCCAGTCTTGAAAATGTAACCTTGAAATCTCTAGACTATTATTCCTTGATGAACCTGGAGCTTTCTATTTTACTTACTATCTGTATAATTTGTATTGATTATGCAATGACCTAGTGCAGCAGAATGTAACTAAGCCCCCAGTGTTGCCTCTTTTTTTGATCCAGAATACTCAAACTACTGAAAATGCTTTTGTAACAGCCATTTGCTATTTTTAGAATTTGATACAGAATTTTAAAGGCTGTCAGTTCAAGGATATGAGAAATAAACAAAGTTCATCTGTGTACTAGTTTTGTTGTAAAACTATCATGTGGCTTTCAGGGAGAGGGAATCTGCTGTTCTTTCCACAAAATGTGTGGTTCTGACTTGCAGGTAAAACATGCAAATTATGTTTGAATATTTCTAAATCTCTGCTGCTGTCTTTGACTTCCTAATTCCATAGTTAACTTAAGTAACAAGAACTTCGATTAACTGAAGTGTCATGATCTGAGCCATATGCCAAAGAGAGGGGGCTTTCCCATCTAATGATGTGGGTACACATTCATGAGCGTTGTGATTAAGAGATAATTGGGTTTGTTTGTGGCCCTGGAAAGTCCTAGGTTTCCTTCCTGCTTTGCTGTTACCATGTTTATCTCTTCTCTCCCCTTTAAATATTCATCATGACATTGACTTTTGAAGGCCCACAGTTTACCCTCCCCTACTTTGGAGAGTTTTGGAAACAGAAATGGAGAAATGTGGATTTGCTTTAATTTTAGATATCAAGAGGCAGTTTGGCATAGTTGGGAGAGCACTGAATCTGGAGTTAGGAGAATCTTATCCTGGCTTTGCCATTATCAGTTATTCAGTCAAATATGTATTGTCTTTTGTACATGACCCTTAGTTATGCCCATAACTTCACTAGGCCTCAGCTTCCTTATTTGTGAAAAAAGGAGGTTGCTCTGCATAATCTTTAAGGGACCTTCTAAACCTGTGCTTTCTAACATAGTAAAGACTGTTTTGATTTAATGCCTGGAGGCTGAGTTTTGAGGGGAACAGCCAGGAAGTAAAATGTCGTTTCCTGTATATTTCTGTATATTTTGTACTCTAATTGGCACCCTTAGGACTGTTTAGGCATGTTACAATAAAATTCGTGATGATGAGGGAGAAATTATTGTGGTTAGAAGTACATAACTGTTTCCTAGTTATAAAGTTGGCATTTTGAAAATTGTCAAAGGCAGCTGGCGCATTGACATTTTGTGGCCTTATGGTTCAAAGCTTTGGTATGTGAACTGGACTTCTTGGTAAATTGTAGGAGTAAGAACTGCAGTTAGCCATCTTCTCTCGGCCAATAAAGAAGTCTTTGCTTTTCTCTCATTAGTAAGATAGGAATACTATGTACTCTCCCAGCCTATCAAACTCTCTCTCCATATTTCACATATCTCTTAACATCTAACTTTTTCTATTAAGCTTTATTAGATGAACTCACTGGGAGGTAGATTTTAGATCTTAGATTTGAAGAGTAGAAGGGACATCAGAGAGCACAGAGTTCAATCTGTTCTGTAGCTCATTGGATTGATAGTGTGGTTCTGTCTCTAGTTTCATGTACATTGTCTATGAAGAAAGAAAGGATTTCATATTGTAGCTAATTATTCTATATGAGAATCATGGACCTGTTTTCGTGCAAGATACTAGTAGGAGTATTGAGTGCCATCTGCTTTTCTTACTTCCTCTTGTTGCTTCAAGTCACTTGAAAGCTCCAGTCATTGTCCTGTAGAGCAATTTTGTACTACTTAAAGTCTTAGGCCTAGAGCATTTGTACCAATTTAACATGCCTCAGGTCCCATAGCTAGTTAATTGAGCTTGACTCCCAGGCAAGTGGTTTCTTTTTCCTGTATCATTCTGAAAATAACATAATGTTATTGCCTTTCTAAAAAAAAATCAAATCAAGTAGACAAGCGTTTATTAAGCACTGTATGTGACAGGCGCAGGGTTAAATACTGGGGACACCAAGAAAGGCAAAAACAGTCCCTGCTCTCAGAGAGCTCAGCCAAATGGAATTAAAACAACAACTTTATTTCCTGACAGTACAAGTTTCAAGCTGAGATAGCAAAGTGTTGAACAGAAATGGACAGACATCTATTTTAGAGCCATGACTGTTCATATTGTCCGTTAGCTGTAATGTTCTTGGCTTATTTGACGTACCCCCCAAGTGCTTATCCTGCCTTCTGTAGCATTATGAGGATGATGACAATGTATTACACTGATGGTTTGTAGTGGCATCTGTCTAATGAAAAGAATTTTGGACTTGGAGTTGGTGTGTCTATGTTCAAATATCACGTTTTCTATTTACTGCCTGTATAACCTTGGACAATTTACTTAGTCTTTATGGGTCTCAGTTTCCTCGTTTTTAAAATGAGGGGATTGGACTAAGATAGCTAGGGTCTAAGCCTCTAGTTCTAAACTTCTGATCCAAGTAAAGGATGATTCTGGGCTGACTCTAGATGGGGTTTGGAAAGAGGCTCTAGGTAACAAGCAAGCTTGAGAAATCTCAATGATGGGTTTCTGACTGGGTTTATCTGTATGATGGATGGGCTGGCTAATTCACCCCTTGTTTTCTAGGGTAAACAGGAAGAGAATGATGTGGTGGAGAAGTTGAATCTCTTCTTGGATTTGCTCCAGTCCTATAAAGTGAGTTTTGGCTGTTTCCTCACCAGAGAGAAAGCTTCTCAGAATGGTCTTGTGACCTTTCCAGTGGAACTTTTTTCAGGGAATAGAAAACTAGTAGAGAAGTCAATCTTAGAGTAAAATGAAGAGTAAAACATAATATCCTATCCTCAGTGGACTCCACAGGACACTTCTGCTTTCATTGCATTATTCTGACCCATAGTCTTCTGGAAAATTTCAGATTTTCTTTCCTATTACATGATCAAAAGAAAAATGGATTGTTAATCTAGAAAAGAGAAGATTGAGGTGGGAGAGAAGTACACAATAATTGTTAGATATTTGAAAAGTACTATAAAGAAGAGGGATTAGACATTTTCTCTGTGACTGTGGAAGGCAGAACTGCTATGATATTTTATAGGAAGGCAGATTTGGACTCAGTAAAGACATTTTTTTTTTAATTTTCCTTCCTTCCTTCCTTCCTTCCTTCCTTCCTTCCTTCCTTCCTTCCTTCCTTCCTTCCTTCCTTCCTTCCTTCCTTCTTTCCTTAATTAATTAATTAACAAATTGAGGTTCCCACAAGTAAAAGTATTGAACCACAAGGTGGTTGACCATCTGTCATAGATAATGCAGATGGGATTGCAAACTGTGGTGGTTAGGTTAAACTGAGGTCTTAGATGACGACTGATATCCCTTCTAGTGCTAACATTCTATATCTGTGTCTTTTCATGAGACTGATAGTTAGGGGATGCTCTGAGATACAGTGTGTTAAAATACCTCAAGAAAAACAGAAAAGTCTTCAATATTTCTGCACCTGGACACTGACCCTTCAAAAATCTGATGGTAATTAAGCAATGTCTGTAGACTATGGATTGTATATTTCAATTTTATTAAACTTCTTCATCCTTTGCCTGATTTTCTTTCAAAGCCCAGACTGTTTGTTTAGTTCAGGACCTTTATTGATTTGCACTGTCAGCTCTCCATAAAAATCATCAGAGTGATGGTCAAATTAGAACTAGTATTTCTTTGTGAGGTTTTATGGGTTGAAATTTATCCTCTGCCCTCCTGTGTGCCTTGTGCATTTTTGTGAACATAAAATGAATCAAGATTATCTTTCTGCTGGTTTTTGAAGAAGAGAACCTATTTCTTTGTAAGTCTTTCATTTGGGGTAATTTTGAACAAAAAAAACCCAACTTATTTTAAAGTCATTTTGTGGGAAGAGGCATAATTCCCACACAGTGTTCTATATTCCCCACCTTCCCACTCTCTCCTCTTTCAGCAGGTTTTCCTCCCCAGGAAATGAAGTGAAAGTAGAAAAAGTAGGGGCCCCATGCAGTTATTTTGTCTTTGCATTCCTCAGCAGTTGGCCCTTAGTGGGGGGATGGAGGAAGTATTAGTGAGTGTGCCTTATTTCCCTTTCTATTCCAGGATCTCTGTGAGAGACATGAAAAGGGTGTGCTTCACAAGCATCAGCGGGCATTGCACAAGTACAGCATGATGAAGAAGCAGATGATGAGTGCTACTGTGCAGAACAGAGAACCAGAGAGTGTGGAGCAGCTGGAGTCACGCATTGTGGAGGTAGCAGCCCGGCAGCCACGGGTGCAGAGCCACATGGTGGAAGAAGGCAGCCTTAGGATATTTAGACAAACTATAAGGAAGCAGGGCAGGAGATAAGCAAGAAAGAGTTCTAGACTTCCTGCAGGTTGAAAAGTCAGCTTGGATTTCTCCAGTTGAGCCCATTGTATTAATAGCCCCCAAAATATGGTTAATAAGCAGGGCTGATGATACAATGGAAGTTGCATAGTATGTAGACATGCTGACTAGCAGATACCTGAAAGTATTGTTTTACACCTGATTTTGTACTTTCTCCCCAGTGGATCGTCATACTGAGCCCCTCCCCTCCCCCCCACTTGACAGTTTCCAAATGCTTTGTGTTTTTTTTTTTTAACTTCAATTTTTTTTTTACAAATTTACTTCCATTTGGCTTCATTGGTCAAATGAATGAAAAAAGGATCAGCCCTACACCCTGGGATATGATAGATAGATAGATAGATAGATAGATAGATAGATAGATAGATAGATAGATAGATAGATAGATAGATAGATAGATAATAAAAATGATACTCCTCTTGAGATATATCTAGATATTCTTCTCCAAGATTCTTTCTTTTTCAGCAAGAAAATGCAATCCAGACAATGGAACTCCGGAATTATTTTTCCTTATACTGCCTACATCAAGAGACCCAGCTTATTCATGTCTACCTGCCTCTTACATCACACATCTTAGGAGCCTTTGTCAACTCTCAGATACAAGGCCACAAAGAGGTGAGATAACTTGCCTATCTGTCTTGTGATCCACCCTAGTTATGTAACTAAGGGTTGCCACTTTACTCACCAGTTATTCTGGCCTTAAGGCTGGTGTTTCTTGTTAGTTAGTCCTTTGGACCCCACCAAAAAAATTTAAAAGAGATATTGGGTGTGGGTTAAGTATGGAAGCTAAAAAATGAAAGTCTTTTCAAGCTCTACCAGGAGCTAGAATTTTCAAGCTAGGATTCACTGTATAATTTTGTTGGGCTCCATAGATAAGAACTGTATATTTCTTTCTGACTGAGTTTAGAAAGCTAATTCTGAATTCTGACTCTTAGCACCAGCATTTCTTTTTGCTTTTTGGAGGGCAATTGGGGTTAAGTGACTTGCCCAAGGTCACACCGTTAGTTTTTGTGTTAAGTGTCTGAGGCCAGATTTGAACTCAGGTCCTCCTGACTCCAGGGCCGGTGCTCTATTCACTGTGCCACCTAGCCACCCAGCACCAGCCTTTTAAAAGGATTCGGAGGAAGTGTTGGCCCCAAAGCTGGGGTGAGTTGAAGAACATAGACCAAATTTTTCCAAAACCTTCAAGGGGTGACAGTTGGGATTTTTAATCCTTTGAAAGGCTATAAACTGGGTTTTTTTTCCAAGAGTTTTATAGCAAACCTGACACGTCTGCCCATATGCACCTTTATATGCATATATACAATAGTTTGTTGTTGGCTTTTAGCCCTTATTTCTTAAGCAGTGAAGCCAACCTTTCAGAATAAGTGTTGAAATCCTAGGGAGAATATGGGAGACAAGGTCAGGAAGACCTTGCTATTATGGTCGTCATTAATTTTGGATCCTGGTACTTAATGTAGTACCATATAAACTAGTGGGCACTGAACATATACCACAGTCCCAATCTCATTGTGACACAATTGCCTGATAACGATTTCTAGTCTTTGAGTGATAAACCACTTATTGGAAAAAACATTCATTCCCAAATAACAAAAAAACTTGGTATTTAACTTGCATCAGCACAATCTACTGAATAATCTCTATGACCCATTCCTGAGTAATTATTAGATGGAACAATTGGAATTGATCCAACAAAGAAGTGAAAAATTGCAGTATTTCTATCCCTGGTCTTTCCTCCACTTGTTATCTTTTATCAGTGTTAAGACATTTCATGTTTACAAAGTAATTTATATATAAAAGAAGGGAATGGATATATCTGTCTTCATACCTGGACAGGTAACCTGATTGGATTGATCACCTTGACTTGCTCAGCATTCTAGGGCTGCCTAGATCTTAAGGGGCTACCCCCAAGCAGATCTATTCTCTGCTGTTCCTTTTACTTAGGCAGATTTTTTTTAGCATATATTTCAACGGGATGGATGTCTCCCTAATCTTTCTCATCTTGTTTTTTTTTTTCTTTTCTCCTTCAGATGAGTAAAGTTTGGAATGAATTGAAGCCCAAGTTAAGCTGCCTCTTTGCAGGACCCAATAACATGCCAACACCACCACGATCACCACAGGAGGGCAATGTGTTTTCTCATTAGTTCCTGGAGGAGAACTGCCTGGATTTTAGGCAGTGCTAAGAGTACCGTTCCAGCCTTACTAAAACATATCACCAAACTGTACCATTGTGTATTTCCCTTAAAACAATAGCTGCCACTCTGGTGCTCACAGATGTTTGGACTGACTGAAAACTGAGCAGAAGACCCTGATTCAGTGCTAGGGGATGAGACTCAGATTTTAATTTCCTGTCTTGTCCTCTGCTCATCTTCCTTCATTTCATAGTGCTCAGAGGCAAGACTGAGAGACACCTTACTGTAGGGTACTTTAGGGAGGAAAGAATGCACTTAGATGCTATGGGCTGAAGGGCCATTTGTGGTGGTTGGTAATTCCCTATCCTCTTACTTAAATCCACCTTTTCCCTCCACCGCCATATTCCTTAACATATACCCACTGGTTTCCTCTCTGGCAGTGAGAAGCAATAGATGTACTCTATGAAAGGCAATTTTAGTCTCCAGGAAGGCTGGGAGATTAAGGATGATGTTCATGTAAGTGAAGTTGTCTGTGAGTGAATATGTTAGTCCCCTGATAACAGCTGTTTAATCTTTTGAGGGGACAGATAAAATTAATCAGAATTCATTGGATTTCTTTGCCTTCTAGGGGCCAGGATTAACTGAACAGATGAGTAAAGTGAAGAGGGTGAAGTTCACATATGTAGCAGGTTTATTTCAGTGCAGTCATGCCTTTTGGTTGAAATAATGTTAATGTTTTTTTCAAAATGAGTTTTCAGCGAAAGGTCTAAAAAGTAATTATTTAATGCTGTTGAACACTCTTGAACAAATTACCTTACACTAGGACTTTTCAATTTCAAAGTGTGTGTGTGTGTGTGTGTGTGTGTGTGTACATGTGTATGTGTACAGAAGAGAACCATTTTGCTTATGGAGGGTGTTGTTAGCTGGTAGGTACAAACAGTATTAGTTTTTTGTGGGACAAGCTACGGTGTCTGTTCCAGGCAGCTAGAGACAAACACTAGGAACCTTGGTATATTACGAGACTCATTCTGAATTTGGCAAGGCCTGCCATATTTCATTTCCCATTCCTCCACTTTTACCCTCTTCTGTACCTAATGGCATGATCTGTCTTTTTGCGCAAAAGAAGGACCAAAAGTCTGTCATGTGCTCAAAACTAATTCTCTGAAAAGATGCCACCCTTTTATTTTGGTTGCTTATATTGGAGAGTGCAGAATTTACCAAGTTGAGAAGGGTGTGGTGAAGATGAGATGAGGAAATCAGAGGATCATGGTTTTTATTTCAGTTGTGCTTTAAAATACCCTGGCCTTCACAAGAGAGAATCTGTGTTCTTTGGGAATTAAAGAAAAAAATAAGACCAGCTCGTTTCCTGATGGCACAGCTCCTGGTTGAGGTAGCGGAACATTCCTGCTCATTTCAGCCCTTCCCTTCCTTAGCCCAGCTCTCACTCAATGGGCTTTATTGTGGAACTCTTCCGCTCTGTTTTCCACCTTGTGATGATGTGGGAGAGCTCTCAGATATCCTCTGGTGGAGACCTGTAGGGATGGGTGGGGTCATTTCTTGCCTTAATATGCTCCTATTCCAAATCCCTAGTGGAACATTTCTCTATGGGATTGAAAATAAACTGGACTTCTCTACATCAGGAACTTCTGGGTCTATTTAGATTTTGCTTTTCTTATTCTTATAAAGGCAGAAAAACTGGAAAAGGCTCTCAATGGGCAGCATGCATTCTGAAAATATCGCCCTCCTGGAGTATTTGTCAGGTTCCAAGGAGATTTTCTCTGCTATTTTATTGTTGTATTCTGACCTTCTCTAAGTTTTAAAATATGTAGCATGAAGGATTCTTAGAATAAAAATAGAAGTCACCAAGCATTCTCTCTAGCTACGGGAGGAGTCAAAATAGCCAAAAATACTTGATTTATGCAGATAAGCTAATTCATTTTTCTGGCACAGGCAAAATGAGGGCTTTTCTTTGTGGACTCAAATGGCTGCACCAGGGGTCTGGTCTCAAAGCACATTGCTGTATTTGACGCATTCAGAGGATATGAGTGGAAGTACAAGACTTGTGAGCTGTGTACTTTATGTGGCATGTCAGCACATTCTTCAGATGTTTGCTTTGCTTTCACGAAGCAGCTAGAGGCATAAGGGTCACTTGGAAGAAAACACTAATGGCACCTGGATCTGTAACTCACTGCCCCAAGGCTCACATCTTCCCTCCTACTAGGAAAGCGACCTTTGCTTGTATAAGCGAATGTGACATTTAAAATAGTATGTGATAGAAGGTGGTGTATTTCTACTGCTGAACAGGCATATCCTCTGAAAAGAGAAGATGCAGGGCTTTAGTTGGAGCCTAAAAATAGTACTGAAGTTCTGTTTTGAGAATTATTGGTCTGTAACTAGAGTTGGCTAAGAGAAAAGTCTTTGCCTTCAGGGTTCTGCCTGCCATCCATTCCCCTTTTACAGAAATAAAGTCAGTACCCACATTGAATGGATCAATACACCTTTTTTGTGCTGCTCCCTTTTATACTGTGATTTGCTTAAGCCATATAACATAAAATTTATTTGTACAAACCCCATGGGGCCTTTTCCTTCCTGCCTACACAGCTGCAAAGTGTGCTAAACACACCTTCACTGCTATTACATTGAAGTCTCCTGGGGCTAAAGTTGCATGTTATCCTGCTGGCCTATGGCCTTGTGTCTTTGTAGAGAGCCTAGGAGAATATGCCACAGTCTAGGCCATGGTTAGAGGGCATATTGTAGAGAGATCCAGACCTGACCTCCTTGTCTTGGATGTTCTGAACGTAATAAAAACTGGAATAATGGGAGTGGGGGCTTCTACTTTCAGTATTTGAGACTATTACAGATACAATCAATATGTGACTCCATAAAAAGTAAAAGCAAACAACCATAAGACCTGTAATTCCTCAAGGGCTAGATATCAAACGGTGTTAATTTAAGAACTTTCAGTTGGCATGCTGGCCAGAGTCTTATTAGTTAGAGGAAGTTTATGAGAGATGTGTTTAAAAATAAATATATAGCTGTTGGCCTAATTTAAAACACTCACTTGAAGGAAATGTACTACCAAAGAGTTTCTGAAAACCTTTTTTTTCTCCTTTTCTATGCTAACTGTGATGCTTTGGGAGCTTGTAGTAAATCATGACAAAGTCATGAGTTAAATCAGATGCTAGGACATTATTTCCTCAGCATCTGCTGACGGTAGGCTCCCTTTGAGGAATAAAACTCTTGAGATACAATGGATAAATGGACTCTTCTGCAGAACTAGCCCTTGTTTTCAGGGAAGCTTGCGGTCCACTCTAGCCGTTTTCTTTCCGGGAACTGACCATGCAACAAGTAGGGCAGGACTGTTTTTCCCCTAGTAAGGAGAATTCCAGTGTTTCTAGAGTTGACAAAAAAATTAATACTCCTATTTTACACTTAATGGTTGTATTTTGTTTAAATGGGGACCTGTTCTCTTTTGGATTTTCTCTTTTTTCTTAATGGATTCTTTAGGAACATTATAATTATAAACAGTGGTGGAGGCCTTTGGATCCATCTATTGGTACTATGCATCCTCATGGTATTCCCTTAGTTTGGGGGGGACCATCCCAGTGAGACAGAATGAGAAGGAAACAGACCTTAACTGTAGAAAACAGGAGTAAATCAGGGAGCTTCCTCTTCATCATGATTCCTTAGTCCTGAGTCAAGCATGATTGTGAGATCTTCCTGAGGAGCTATTTGCTGAATCAACTCTTAACTGTAGGAGCTGTGGAGATAACACAATTCCCAGGGAGTTGGTCTGGGACTTGGGAATAGCTGTGGCAGGTTGAGGTCCATGCTCAGACAGCTAAAAGCTCTCCAGATAGGTTAGCTTCCCACTGTGTTCTTTAAGAGGGACCAACCCCTTCAAAGGAAAGCCACTGGTATGCACAGTAGCCCAATGTGTCTAAAAATCATGAGCTTCAGCGAAAAGTGAGTCAGAGTATATTGTTCTGAATATGGGACCATGCCTGTCATTCAGAAAAAGTGACCTTTATGACAGGCCTAGATCAATGCTGAAACTTAATGGCATAAATACTTTTGGAAGCCTAAGTGTCCTTATCATCTGAGATTACATTTCTGAGCTTTTTGGAGTTGGAAATTTTTGTCACAAATCATGGGGTAGAGATGTAAAATTTTTATTTTATGGTTTTGTCTTAGATCGCACCCATTCTTTTAGGAGCTTTGGATTATTCAGCAGTACCTGGAAAAAAAACCCTTTAATTAAACTCTACTCATCTTAAGAAGCCTAATGTGAGAACTGAGTGGGAAGCTGGTTTGACCAAAATGAAGACCTTTTCTGGTTGGGCCAATTTATAGTTTCTTTTGCTTTGCTGTACTAGTTTTATGTATGAAGCACTTTATCAAATTGCAGGAATTAGTTATTACTACAGCTGATGAACTGGAAAATGTTTACAAATGATTACACTCCAAAACTTTTATCAATAAAACATATATATATGAACAAACGTTATTAAATGTATTTATAAGAGGTGTGTAAAAGGTTTAAGTTACTGTGTGTGATTGACTTTCTCTGCTTATCTACCTCCTGTAGAATTATGTTGAGGCAGTGTGGTGCATTGGAAAGAGCACCACATGAGGATGCAGACCCAAGTTCTTAATGCTGCCTCTGCCACCCGTGAGCCCTATCACCTCTAGAGCCTCAGTGCCCTCGTGTAAAATAGAGGCACATCATAGGGTGATTTTTTTTTTTAGATCAAGTAAGGTGTTTGTGAAATATAAAAAGCTTTGTAAATGTGAGCTTCTATTATTATTATTACTTTTATAATCTGGTAAGATGTTAACTAGAATTAAACAGATGAGGGAAGATCACCATGGGAAGAAGCAGGTAGTTATTTTCTCCTTAAAGAATGAGAGGTTCGGACCACCTCAGTGTATGAATTAAAATGGATGATTTTGAAATAATCTCTTGATTTAATAAGGCTAGTAAGAATCCAGTCAGCATTTTGCAAATTACAAGGCATGTCATTATTTTCCATTATTTGTCAGAATCTTCAACAGGAAAGAAAAAGACTTATGGTTCCAGAAAATGTAGAAACATTACACATTTTTATAGTGGCTGTTGCCCCCTAGTGTGGGCTCTTAAGGACACTTTACTGACAAATGCTACACAGTGAATCACTTCACACTTGTCCCTTCTCCCTTAGAACCAAAATGTATTTGTGACTCCTCGTCCATATGGCGGGGGGGTGAGGGGGGGAGGGGTGTCCTCATTATGTGACATATGTAAAAATTGCAAGAATATTTCTGGTCTTACAGCTTCCTCTTGCTCCCCAAATAAATACTGAGTATTAAATTGTCTTCATAACTAAAGACAGTGAAACCCCTGCTGAAATTACCACACAGCTGAAATAAAGCTGTACAACAGCCAGCTTCCCTAGCCTGTATGGGCTCAAGTATGCCATGTGTTAATGGCACTGATTTATCTCTCTTTTCAGACAATTTCCACTTCACTCAGTGTGTAGTCTAGGATGGTATCTTGTCCCTGGAACTTGAAATATCCATGGAATTTCTTCTTTTGGAGCATTAGTGGAAACCAGTAGTAGTCATCTGGCCACATGTCACTGAAGGGAATCTGCTCCAACTGGAACCACTGGGGGCGCATTTCTGTAACAGCAGAAAGAACAAAAGGATTCACTTACTTAAAAACATAACTTGCCTTTACTCTTTTGAACATAACTCCATCAACATTTATGGCTCTTTACTCTTACACACAAGGGTTCAGCTAATTGAGGCCTCTGTGGTATAGGGACAAGAGTGGTTCAGATAATCAGCATGTGATTAATCAAAGGTTGACTAAATTTAAAGTCATTACCAGAAGTTTAGTGGCTCCTTCTGGAAACAGGTATCAAAGGTCTACTTATTACTTGGGTGACCCTGAGCAATGCACTCTCTGAGCTCTAAAGTAAAGGAGTTTAATTAGACCATCTTTAAGATCACTTTCTGCCATACACCCTATAATCCTATCTTTTCACCACAATGGGGATATTGTAGAAGTGGCCTGATCTTAATCCCGAGGAAGCAAGGAAAGTTTTACCCAAGGTTTAGTTCCATCTGGATTTCACTAGTTAAAACAGTGGAGCTATGGTAGGGCTGGATTGAAAAATCAGTTAGACAGAAATCGGTGTTGTAAATGTTTAACACGGTCTGTCTTAACCCTAGAGAGTATATAGCTGACACTCACGCTTTCTGAAGTAGCGTTCCATGCTGAATTTGGGTGGAAAGAGATGTAACTTGTCTGAAACTACATACATACTGCTTACCATCACTTTCTTCTGGAGTCCCATGAAAACTATCCGCATAAAAGATGTGCACATCCATTAGCTCAGTATTACCTACAAATTCAAATGTGATTTTTCCTATCTTCTGCAGAGTGTCCACAGTCAGTCCACTCTCCTCCAGCAGCTCCCTGTTTTAGCACAAAAGGAGAGACCAATGAACAAAAACTCCATTCTTAATGGTAAGAGGGTAGAGGGAAAACTAAGTATCTTGAGATATTCTGAGAAACTTGGCTTTCATACCTATTTCCTACCTCATCACTTTCTAGATTCTAGTACTTTTTTAAAAGATAGTTTTATTGAATCCTTTATCTAGCCAAAGACTTCCTCTGTTCCTCCCTCCTCTCCCTGCCATTTCTTATAACAAAAAAATTTAAAAAGAAAAAAAGGAAGGGGGGGGCAAGTCAGCAAAACTGGTCTGTATATTGAAAAAAAGTCTACCATCATGCAATTTTCTATTCTCTCCCAAGGATGCCCCACAATATCTGCTAAGGAGTTGGGAGAGGTATCTCCTATTTCTTCTTTGGGGCCAAGGCTGTTCTTTTAAATTTTGCAACACTTTTTATTGTTTTGTGGTAGTGATTCTTTCTGTTTATGTTGTTGTATCTGGTTTCATGGCTGTGCCCAGTTTCTCTTCTACAACAGCATCTTGTCCAGATAATTCTTACTAAGGCCCTCCATTGTTTGGAGGATCTTTGAACATAATTAATTAGCTCTCGGACGTATGTTGTTTCTAGAAGGAGCTGTTTGACTTCTAGTAATGACTTCAAGTATAGGCAATTTTTGATTATCCATGTACTAATTATCTGCAACAAAATTTTAATTCCAGCCTCCAGCAGCACAGTGTATTCCCAGGACATTTCCATAACTATCCAAACAATGTGTGCTTGGGGAATGAAACTTAATTTTACTATCACCCGAAGCAAAATAGAATTAGTATGGCAAATCTTATGTTGCTGCTTACTGCATCTTGGGGAAAAACCTAGATAATGTACAAATAAGTCAGACATTAGATTTCTGAATCAGCTACTGTTTTGGGTCATCTAAACCACCGCTTGTTTTCATTAGGATAGATCACTGAGAGTTCACTGTATGAGGCCCTAGGATGAGCCAGATAGATTGCATTTAATTAGCTATGTATGTTTTAACAATGCTTATGAAAATATAGCCTTGTATGCCAAGAGAATTTAAGTCTGCCCAGAACAAAGCAGTACATGTTAGAAATCTTAAAATATCTAATCCTGCAACTAACTTTCTGACCTATAGCAACTGAGATTTATTAAGTTCCCACACTTAGGAAACTAACTACATGAATACTTTTCCTTGTATTTTTTTAGTTTCCACAAAAAACATACTAAATTAAGTCTGGCCACCTTTATGCAATTTTACTTCATTCTTTTATTTCCATTCTCAAAGGTACAATAGACACACAAAGTATAATTACTTTCCTTGCTTATAACTGTTAGGATTCCAGTAACAAGCAGTAAGGGAAGCTTTGTTAATTTAAAAAAATCATTAGGTTAAATTGTTTTATTTAGACTAATGCATTCTTTAGTTTGCAATATGCCTTGACCTCACTGTCAAGGCTAGGAATTAAAATTCCCATCTGCTGTCTTAGCTCTGCTATCTCAGATGTGCAAACCTAACAGATATCTTAAAAGGTGGAATCTGTTTGCCTGAGATGGTTAATTAAAATTAGACTTGACCTAAAAAGGAATTGTGTGTATTTGCTTTTTGAGGGTAAATGGCTCCCCAATTAAGTGTAATGGGAACTCTCAGCAGGGGCTCTAGCCTCTCTGTAGCAGCAGGGTAGTAGATCTCATTTTTAAAAAATTATATGCTGATTTAATGTTTTGACTAATTTTAGTTAATCTTCCCAGAGTATGTGGCAGTATTTGAATTATCAATAATTTCCTCTTTTGCAAAGCTAAAAGCTCTATTTCACAGGCTGTGATAATTAGACAGATGAGAGTGACGCTATTCTAGTTTTTGAAAGAATTTGATTGTGTGCCTATGCCATTCAGTTCCCTAGACAACAAAAGGAGAAACTTATGGATAATAAATTAAACAGAAATACTGAGCTGATGTGCTTTTGTTAGCATGAGGAAATGGGAAGGTGGATGTTCCAGAATCCTGAGAGCTGCAGCACAGCCTGATCAGACACGCAGTTTTACCTCTTGTACCTCAGGGGAATGTTCATTATTCCATCTGAGTTACTTACTTGACGCTAATATATGTTAACTTTGTTTTTGCTGTGTTCCTGACAGTTCAGACTAGACTGCTAGACTTGGAATCAGTTAGACCTGGGTACCTGAATTGTACCTGAAGCATATTAGATTCAAATTGCACCTGACATTTATTAGCTATGGGGCCACAGGCAAGTCATTTGAACTCTCTGAGTCTCAGTTTCCTCATCTGTAAAATGGAGGTAAATAATACCTGAAGTATTTACTTCATATACTGTTGTGAAACTTGTGATAATGTGTGTAAACTGCTTTATCACCTTTGAAATGCCATTTAAATGTCTCAGTATAATCTCCATGTCAGAAATGAATAAAGTGAGATATATATATATATATATATATATACACACACACACACACACACAAACAATTAGTGTTATTTACAAAGGTCCACTACAGAGCTAAGAAGCATTAAACCTTTGTTTATTGTCTGATTTCCAACTAATCTAGTATTCCTGGTCTGGTTGTATCTCAAAGTCATTTAGGTTGGAGAGTGGACCAAACCACTGAAACACTACAATCTTGACCATCACTGAGATTATAAGGTTACCTCTGAAATCAGGATACATAGGTAGAAGAAAACTTTTTTATGTAGGTACCACAGATCCTAAAAGCCTTAACTTAAGCAGAATCAAATGCTGTTCCAGGCCCAGTGGGCAATGTTTAACCCTATGGTGCTTACTTAAATTTAGACTTTTACTTAAGGACTAAGTGTGAAATTCCCCCTTAGACTACAAAATAGTGCAATTGTCTGACAGAATAAACTATGCAGGCTCAAAGGAAAGGAGGTGAACTTCAGCTGTCTTTTTCCTGCTTCTAACTAAACACAGTAAGGAGCCAGCCTAGACCAGAAAAGTACATTGCTTTGTACAGCACCAATTAATTAGATCCAGCAGTAGAAGAGATTCCCTCCAGAGTGAGTTTTTGGCTACAAACTGCAATAAGAATTATCTGGCATTTCGAGGTCCAATAAATTGGCTGGTGGGATCTATACAGAGGAAGTATTCTTCTCTGAAGAGTCTGAAGTAGCTATGGAAAGGAGAAACTGAGGTAAAGATGTAGAGTTTTATGGACATGAGTCCATGAGCATTTTTGTATCACAAAACAGGCTCATTTTAATAAAAATTATTCACCACATCATGTTTATGAAGTGTTTTGAAGTACTTGGCCAAAAGTCCCCAAAATGCAAAATAATATTAACCTTTATGGTAATAATTGAGGCCTTTATGGTAAAGTTGTCTAGAAAATGATCTAATTAAGTATATACCTTGAACAAAAAAAATTACCTTCATGTGGTCCATAGAGATTAGTAATAAATAGATAACCGTGGTTCTGGGCTCTAGGGCTCTCTTTGTGATGGGTTTGTGGTATAAAATTCAAGAAGTTAATTTCCCTCATTGTGCCTCAGTTTCCTTAATCTCTCACAAAACATGTTTAGGGGCTATATAGTGATAGAACTATACTTATATATGGAGAGAAAGAAGCCTTAATAAAACGTTTCAGGAAAAAAAAAAAACCCAAACTACCAAACTGAAAGTGCAGGCGGATTATTATAAATTCTTGACTATTCATGGATTTTTTACTCATTTCATGACTTATTGCTTCTCTTTTATTGCTAGACAGGAGAGGGTAAGGAAATGAGTGGAACTCAAACCAGCCAATCTAGCTACTTATGAAAGGTTTCACAGAAAAGAAAAGTTCAACCATTTAGTTTTATCTCTGGTCTTTATCCTGTTTGCTGGGTGTCAAAGAAAAAGATGTTAATACTATACTCACATTTCAGACAAGTCTGCCAGAAACAGCTTTAATTTATCATTATTATCTAAGCCATTTCTATCATAGAGGTGTCCAAAATGGCACAGTTGCTTTATTCCCCCCAACATGTCTCAAGATTCCAAGATATTCTGAGACAACATTTTATTGGAATTTTGATCAAGGAAAAGATCATTTCAGGTAAAAATACAGTATCATGGATTTGACACTTCAGGATAGTGACTACTCAATTCCTTCTTGGATAGTTCCTCTCATGAATTAAAAAGGGTTTCCTCTCTGGAATCAAATTCTTACCCTGGGATGCAAACATAGGCACTGATCTTAAATGGGTCTTGATGCCAGTCACTTCAGGTGTATGGGGCAGCAACAATCTTTCTAGACAAGATAGGTTTAGTTTCTACCACTGATCTGTTTCTGTAATAAAAGCCTTAGCTTTTGATCTACCCACTTTGCCAAAATGAAAAGTCTAGAAAGAGTTTTTAGACTAGAAGAATATTTCTTAATATTTCTAGCAAAACTGAAAAGGAGATTTTTAATATGCTTTCATGCTGCCCTCCATTACCCTGGATAACTGAAATTTAGAGATTATCTTTTTAAAATTTTCTCCAGGCTTGGTCCTAAAGATATTTTCAGGGCTACAGAACTGAAAACCACATGCCAATGATTGTTTTATCCATGGCCTTCTCCCTTTCTCTTATAATCTTATAGAGTTCAGCTATATAGAGAAAGTTCAGCTATATGTAATTTATATTAAATACTGAGGATCAAATGAGATAGTAAATCTTAAAGTGCTACATAAATGCTAGCTATTATTACTATTATTACCTTATATCAGAGCATTTACAAAGGGTTACAATGCCTTTTGTTGTCCTGATTACATAAAACAATGATCTTTCCAGGCCTTTCAGGCATAGCCCATTCTTGGAAAAGCTGTTATACTAGAACTGGACAGCTTATGTCTTGTTTTGTTCATCAGGACCAGAACAAACCATGAAATATGAGGGTGGCAGTGAAACAGACTGAGCATGTCTTCTGAGTGTCCTGTTACTGTTAGTTTAGTCAAACCAATCACAGAGATTGTCAGTCTCTCTTCCTTCAAACTCCTGCCTGGAGTTATGAGGTATTTAGGAATTTGTTTTCTCCTCACCCGGAAGTGGTCTTTTTGTTTCAGATTTATTTTCTCAGAATTAAAACCAAATTTTTCCTATTCTGAAGAGCCCTCTATAATACCACCCTCCTACAACACCACCTACAATACCACCAGGCTAACATTCATTTCACTCACCTCTTGGCTCCTTCCTCGATAGACTCTCCATCTTCTACTTTTCCCCCAAACCCGTTCCACCTCCCAGCTCCAAAGCCACGTTTCTTCATTCCTAAAAGAATTTGCTGAGGCTTCATCACTAAAACTAAAGTATAAATCCGAGAGGTGAACATGTTTATTTTTCTGTGGGAAAAGAAAAGGAAGTGAGAAGGAATCTAGACCTACTATTCTTGTGATTAGAATGGGAGTGGAAGGGGCAATTACTAAAGTACATGTCTGACCATGTCACTTCTGGCTGGACAACAGGATCAAATACAGAGTTCTCATTGGCATTTATAGTCCTCTACAGTGTTACTCTGACCCACTTTCCAGCCTTATGAACTAATCCCTTTCACAAATTTTATGCCCCAGACTTGGCTTCTTGACATTCCTCATGACATTCCATACCATCTCTGCTTTGGCAGAGGTTCTTTCCACGCCAGCTCACCCCCTCATTCCTGAAATGTCCACCCTTCTTACCTCAAACTCCTACAATGTCTAGTTTTGGTCAAAGCTCAGTTTGGTACCTCCTACTCATGATGGCTTTTCCACTCCCCTTTAAACTACTTGAGTTTCCTCCTACAAATTACTTTGTATATAATTATGTCTAAATAACTGTTAATGTAACTTCCTTTCACTTCTGTAATTTAATGTATCCTCAGACACTAACGATGATTGTCCTGACCTTTGCTGTTGCTGTGGCAGTTACTGATTTTATGACTACTCCCAGAACAAGAGTAAGGGGACAGAAGAAAGGGGTACTTATCACAAGGCAGTAAGGCCCTTGGCAAGATACCCATATTGGGTAGGCCTCAGTGTTTTGGTAGATTGTCATATGCAATGGGACTTTCATTATTTCAAAAATTTTCATCAATGTCTAATCATATATGGCAAATTTAATCTGGGCATAGTTCTTTGGGTGGGTTACCTAAGCCAATTTTAGGTTAAAATCTGCATAATATTTTGAAAATATCAAAGATTTAGGATTTAGTTAAGATAGCCAAAGCTACTTTTATCCTCAGGCCTTCCCTACCTAGGTCTTTTCCCCCAACAATACAGTGTTTTGAGAGGGGCTAAGAATTTTGTTAGCTTTTCTATGTGTAGTTTTATGTATAAGGTAGGGAGGCAATGAAAAGATGGAAATATAAATGTATCGTGCCATTGGTAAACTGCAAGAAATGAAAGGTACCTTGAAAAATGTTATCTAATATTCTTGTGAAGATGGGGAATTGTATTGCTCATTCTACCCCACTCCATAAGACATTCGAGGCTAATATGGTCAACCCAATGAGCCTCTTGACTTCCCAGAGGTTGAGGAGTATCAATCACTCAACTTTCAAAATCATAGACTTCTGGACCAGGAATTTACTTTGAAACTCATTTAACTCAACCCCACTCATTTTGCATATGAGAAAACTGAGGTCCAGAGATGTTTAGGCTCAACCCAGTCCAATAAGGGACTAGGTGACAGAGCTGGGACTAGAACCTAGGACTGACTCCTAATCCCATACTTTTCTGATATTGGAACTTTAAAGCCTGGACAAGTGCTCAGCAGATGCCTAATAAATTACTTGTTGATATTGGGGAAGGGCAGGGCCAGGAAGGTCTTGGTCCTCAGAGGGTAGTGAGGAGGGAGGTGAGGGATCTGGGAAGAGATGGAGGTGTTGTCAGGTAGGTCAGGAGGTCAGGGTGTGGAAGGAGAGATGGAGGCACCTGGCTCTGGGGAGAAGGCGGTGGGAGTCTCTAGAGAGGAGCAGGGTGGAGGAGGCAGACAGGAGGAGCGGGAGGGGGAGGGGAAGGGGAAGGAAGAGGAGGAAAGGGAGCGAGATAGAGAATCTGTCTGCAAAGGGGGGACGGGGGGGGCACCTGGAGATAAAGGGCATCAGGAGGAGACAAGGGGAGAAGGGAAGAGGGGAGGTCTTTAGGACCGGGGGGCATTGGGGTCTCCAGAGGCGGGAAGGGCTTCATCTGGGAGAGTGAGGATTTGGGCGAGAAGGGGAGACAGCAGGAATCTGGAGAGAAGGGTCGGGGCCTGGAAGGAAAGGGGTTTTATCGGGGGGAGGGGGACAAGACCCGGGCCTCAGTCTCAGGAGAAAGGAAGACTGGGGGACGGGTCGACGTTGCACGGGGAAAGAAGGGGAGTCTGATGGAAATCTGTAGGCGGGGAAGGGCAGATGTGGGGCTCATGGAGGGGAGGAGGCGGTGGGAGGGGGTGGGGGGCTGGGGGGGGGGGGCGGGGGGGAGGCCGAGGCAAGGCTCTGGGGGGGGGGGGGCAGGAGCCGGGGCGCAGGCCTTAGGGAGTCGCCTTCTCCCAGGGGAGGGAAGAGAATGGGGTGTACAGTAGGAGAATGCTGGGGTTCAGAGGAGCTGGGGTCGCGGTATTAGGAGACCAGAGAGTCAGGAAGAGGAGAGAGAAGGCAGAAGGAGCCGCTCCCGGGGCAGAGAGCGTACGGCCAGACCCAGCATCCCGCTCTCGGTACCTGAATCCCAGCTTCCGAGGATGCTCCCCTGAAAGACGTCCGGTCAGGAAACACGTCCTCTGCACGTGCTTGCCGGGAGAGCGCCGGCTCCTTTTCGAGCCCACGGCCCCAATCAGGGCCGGAACTGTGTGTGCTGATCGAGTGGTTTCTGGCCGGGAGGGGGAGCGCGGACCGCAGAGCACCGGGAAGGAGGCCGCTGCAAGGTCGCTGCATGGCTGGGTAAGCGCCGGCGCTTCTTCTTCCGCCCCCGGAAACCGAGGCCCCCCACGGCGAAAGGGTCTCGGGACGGAGGGGCGAGGGGGTGGGAAAGCACTGAGAGCCAGGCTTTAGGGCCCTCGGAAGGAACCCGGAACACTCATCCTCTTGGCATTTAATCCTCTCCTTGTATAGATGGGGAAAGTGAAGTCCTGCTCCGAGGTCACACTCAGGGTATTTAATTCTTCAAATGTTTCTCTAATGGCTTTGCTAGCAAATAAAGGCTACTAGACATAGGGAGCTGATGCGCTGGAGTTAGACATTGAGTTCAAATGTGGCCTCCCTTACTTACTAGCTGTATGAGCCTGGGTAAGTCCCTTCCCGTCTATCTGCCTCAGTTTCCTCATCTGTAGAACTGGGCAGTTAGGAGGCGCTGTGGATGGAATGCCCAGCCTGCGTTTAGGAAGACCTGAGTTCAAATGTGGCCCAGACACTTACTAGCTCTGTGACCCTGGGCAAGTCACTTCACCTTGTTTGCCTCAGTTTCCTTATCAACAAAATGAGCCAGAGATGGAAATGACAAACTCGATATCTTTGCCAAGAAAACCACCAAAGGGGTCACAAAGAATCGGACGTGACAGAAAACAACCAAACAGCAACAAAATTAGGATAATGATAGCATCTACTTTCCAGGGTTGTCTCGGGGTCAAATGAGATAATTGTAAAGTGCTTTATATATCATACACAATGTAATCTGTATACAATATATTTATTTTGTACGCAACATATATACTTTATAAGAATATACAATTACATATCAGTAGACTATAACGATGATATGTTATAATGGAAATAAATTGCATAATAACATTGTCATATAATTTACATGTTATTTATATAATAGCATATGTTTACATCCATAATACAAACAAGACTGTATTAAGAGAATATATAATGACATGTTACAATGATAATGTAATGCAAGTGTATATATAAATCTATATCAATAGCACTTTAAGGTTTGTAAAGCATTTTACAATTATCTCATTTGATATAATAATATGTATTATATTCATGTATAGTTATTGCAGCTCTTAATATTAAAAACTGGTCGGGGGGGGAATGCAGGACAATTGGGGTTAAGTGACTTGTCCAAGGTCACACAGCTAATAAGTGTTAAATGTCTGAGGGCACATTTGAACTGAGATGCTCCTGACTCCAGGGCCTATTTACTGCACTATCTAGTGCCCCCCTAAAAACTGCTTTTTTAAGCAAAAAATAGCCTCAAAGTGAGAATCAGCATTTCATTTGAGGCCTTTTGCTACCATTCACAAGTTCTGTCAGCAGAAAACACTTAACTAAATTGCAATTTCAGATTTACTTTGATGATTCATGATTTGTGTAAATTGCAACAGCTGCTTGATAGACATAAAATTCCCTTAAAATTCACTTTTTTAGAGTAGAATTTAATGACTTCGTAGGATTATAGCGGAGACAAAATGTCATAGAAGATAGGTCAGCTTGGCAGTCAAGAAGACATGTTTCTGGGGGCGGCTAGGCAGCGCAGTGAGTAAAGAGCCAGCCCTGGATCACGAGGACCTGAGTTCGGTTCTGGCCTCAGACACTTAACACCCACACAAAAACTTAGCTGTGTAACCTTGGGCAAGTTACTTAACCCCAATTGCCCTCCAAAAAGGCAACAACAACAAAAGACATGTCTCTGTCATACTAGCTGTTTGATTATGGGCAAATTATGTAAAAGAAAGAGCAGGGTTGGATGGGGAGGGGCAGGAGGGGAAGTGTTACGGGGGAGACCTGAAACACACAGTTATAGACCTGCCTTGATGAAAGAGGCTCCCTTTATGATGAAATCACACTGTAGTCCAAAAAAAATGTAAAACTTCCTGTGAACCTGGGTCTGAGGGAATGAATAAACAAATAAACATTTATTAAGTGCTTATTGTGTTCAGAGCACTGTGCTAAGTTGGGGATGCAGATAGAAAAATAGAAGCAGTACTTGCTTTCAAGGAGCTCTCATTCTAATGGCAGAGGCAACACATAAAGGAGGTTTCCCTGCAAATCAGATGGAAAGATTCCCATAGTCTAGGGTGCAATAGCAAGGCAGCTATGGTAATTTCTCTTCTTTAATGTCATTTTCACTAATAGAATGGTATCTCTTAATGATATTGAGCCATTTTACAATGCCAAGGACCTGAAGGTCAAGAAACTTTCTTTTCCAGGTCTTTAGTAACTGTGGCTGCTGAGGAAACAGGGTCTGTAGTGCTTGCCCATTGGTGGCAGTTCGTCAGTGGCTGATGGCTGTTGCTGGACTAAGACTAGTCTCTCAGCCTGCTTTCAAACCTTCCTTTGTGCTTTTTTTTTTTTAAACATATCAAACAAACAAAAAGCTTAGACCAACTGATATGTAAGGGGGATATCAGAAGAAAGCAAGTAAGACTAATAGCATATTGGGTAGAATTTCTGAGAGAATATGCCCAAGAATTGCACAAGATGGGTAGGCATGGATGGGTTGCAACCTGCAGTCAGTGGAATGTAAATTCCTTGTGAATAGAGATTGTTTCATTTTTTTTTGTATTTGTATTCCTAGGCCTGAGCACAGTGCCTGACACATAGTAGGCACTCAATAAATGTGTATTGACTGATGAAAAAAAATACCCCAACCCTTTTAAAAATGTCCTTTAAACTTTTAACAGTTAGATTAACTCAGGGGCAGCCAGGTGGTGCAGTGGATAGAGTCAGGAGGACCTGAGTTCAAATGTGCCTCAGACACCAACTACCTCTGTGACCCTGGGCAAGTCACTTACCTCTAATTGCCTCCCAAAAATAAATAAACAAATAATAAAAATTCATCTGGAGCATAATATATATATTTTTAAGAAGAGTTAGATAACTCATATATAAAACTCTGCTGTTATTTTCGTATCATTATTATTTCATTTCAGCAGGTTACCACCAGAATGAAACCTTATTCATCTTAGTTTCTATACATCACCTAGTAAAAGGCTCAGTACATTAGAGGTACTTAGTAACTATTTGTTGAATGAAGGAGCAGTTTTCTATTGATAACAATCACTAGACTTGGAGTCAGAGGACCTGGGTTTGAGGCCTGCTCTGCCACTTATTAACCTTGGGTTTTGAGACCAATCCTATGTCTTCTTTAAGTCTCAGTTTCTTCATTTTTAAATTGAGATCATTATTGGTGCTTCTTCATAGGATTGTGGAGGAAAGTTCTTTGTAAAGGGAAAAACATGGTATATAAATAAAGTTAATAATCACAATGAACCTTGGAAATGTGATGTTAATACTTGCAAATATTTTAAAATTTTTATTAATATTTAGAAAGTAGATTTTCTCTGTAAGGAAACTGAAAAATAATAGATATCTTCTGTCATGTAAAAGCAAGAGCTTTCCTGCTTGTTTCTTTTCATAAAACAGGTTCCAGAAGTCAGCTTGTATCTTCCTTCAGTCTCAAAGGTTTCACACTACCATAAGCAGACACAAAAGTAAAACAGGTACAGAGCATCTCTGGCTGATGAGGCACTTGAAGGACCCATTTGTGAAAGCTGCAAAAGTGGAAAATTACCGTTGCCGAAGTGCCTTCAAACTTCTGGAGATACATGAGAAACACCAGATTTTCCATCCTGGACTTCGGGTATTAGACTGCGGTGCTGCCCCTGGCGCATGGAGTCAAGTAGCTGTCCAGAAAGTCAATGCTGCAGGTACAGGTGAGTGTCTGTTTAACTGACATTGTTTATTAAAGTTTCTAGGATGAAGGTAGTGAGAGTCCTCTGTACTGTCCTGCTCAAGCAGCATCTGGAGTATTGTGCTTGTTTTTAGGAAGTATGTCGATAAACTGGAGAGTTTCCAGAAAAGAGTAACTAAGTGGGGAAGAGCCAGAACTTCATGCCTTATGAGGATCATTTGAAGGAACTGTAGATATTTAGCTTTGGGAAAAATGGTACTTGTTGGGAGCACAGTGGTGGTGGATATTGACAGCTGTCTCCAAATATCTACAGGGCTTTTAGGGGACAAGAGATTAAACTTGTTTTGCTTGACTTCAGGAGGAAGAACTAGGCACAATGGGTGTAAAATGCAAAGAGATATTCAGGCTTGACTTAGGGGAAAATACCTTAACAATTACTATTCTCCAAAAGTGAAGCTACTTTGGGAGGTAGTGGTTTCCCTCTTAATGGAGGTCTTCAAGCAAAAGCTGGGTGACCATTTATTGTGTAAAGTGTGGAGAGGATTTTTGTGTGGGTCAAGGTTGGACTAGATGACCTTCCAGTCCCTAGGACCCATGATTATGGTCTATTTGAATATGCTTCAATATGTTTGAATATACATATACTTATATCAACAATGCAATATTCACAATGCCTATGGTAACTATAAATATGCTGATATGGTTATTATCACAAAATGTAACAGGCTCTCTACATGGGGGAACATAGCTAGAACACTTATTCAAATAACAGAAAACTGAGTCCCAAAACCAGAAAATCAAATCCATCACATAGCCATGGAGTTGGCATACATAGTTAATACAGTAAACACCCACATTCTCAAACCTTCAAAACAGAACATGCTATCTCAGGCAAAGATCCTCCTCTCCTCGATCATGGTAATTTCTCAGCCTCCACACAACTTGCTCTCAGTATCTCTCCCCTCTCCCCCTTCTCCTCACTTTCCATCCCCAGCAGTCATCAGCAGGAGTCCTTAGTAGAAATTCTGGCTGGCTCAAAAAAATAAAATAAAATAAAAGAGTTTGCCCCCTGCTGCTTCCAGTCACCCTGCTGGATCCAGCTCCTTCCTACCTCATACCTTCCTGCTACATCAGCAAATTCAAGAGGCATGGAAGATCTTCAAATCCCATTACCATTACAATACTCTAACCAGTTGAATTAATAGACCCAATTAAAGTACTGGGAAATAACAGTGGTAAATGACTAGAGCTTAAATGAGGGTAGTGAAACTAGAGTATGAATATTCCTTTGTGCTGGGAAGGTTCATATGGACAGGAATAGAAAGGAATTTTTATGTACAGTATTTTGTGAGATGAAGCAATTGGAGTTATAAGAAATCAAAGGTTATCAATGTAATTTGTCCTTTTAATACGTGAAGGGTCTGTGATTTCCCTGTTATTCTCTCCACCAATTTAAATTGTTACCTTTATTAGATAGTCTTAATGAGTTCCTTTGGCAGAGTTTGTTGGCACATGGGATGGATTTATTGATCTAATTTAGAGCTATTTTAAATTAGTATATGCTTGATATATTCAACTTAACAAAAAGTTCATGTAAGGAGGAAAAGTATTTTACCGTGACATTTGTTCATCATTTGTATATTTTCTAGATCCCAACTCCCCTGTTGGTTTTGTCCTTGGGGTGGATCTCCTTCATATATTTCCGCTGGAAGGAGCAATTTTCCTCTGTTATGCTGATGTAACTGATTCAAGAACCTTCAAGAAAATTCAAGAACAACTTCCTGGCCAGAAAGCTGATGTGATTCTGAGTGACATGGCACCCAATGCAACTGGATTTCGGGAGCTTGATCACCAAAAGCTCATACACATGTGCCTGTCACTTCTGAACTTTGCTTCAAGTATATTACATCCAGGAGGCACATTCCTATGTAAATTTTGGGATGGAGGTCAACGACACCTCTTACAAAATAGACTGGAAAAAGAATTCAAGAATGTCAGGACGATAAAACCTGTAGCTAGCAGGAAAGAATCCTCAGAGGCTTACTTTTTGGCAAAATTATACCGAGGAATTAACACACCTTCAAAAGAGTAAAAGTTGCATCTGTTCTTACCAATAGGGTTATTGTGGCCTATATTAACTGGAAATTTGAATCAGACTTTGGACTGTTACTGTGTAAATAAAAGGTACCATGTAAATTAAATGTAATTACTAAGCAAAGAATAGGGGAACGTTTATTCTGTTGGGTCACATACAGAATTTGGAGTTGGACGTGCAATCAGAGATTATGTAGCTCAGCTTCCACTTCTCGTTTTATAGAGGGGGAAATTGAAGCCCATAGAGGTTTAGTAACTTCTTCAAGGTAAGTTAGGAGAACCAGAATTTGAACCCAGTCTTCTGACTCCAAATTCATTACCCTCCCCGCCAATCCCCTCTGCCTCCCCC
>NW_027185764.1:14509761-14522899 GCF_028583685.1 Petaurus breviceps papuanus
TTTTTTTATGCCTGACTGTTTATGAATTCTTGTGTGGAAATGAGTCCCTGGTATTGAGACCATCTTTCAATAAGTATATTTTTTTGCTTTATGATTTAGATTTGTATTCACATAATAGCACTAAAATGTGATAGGAAAGCAATTTCCAAAAGGAACAGTAACACATTATGTTCACTTATTTTCCTGAGCTTATTCTAGAATTCTACATGTTTAATGAGAAGAATCTTGATTTTATTATTTTAAGAATTTTTCTCCATTAAAATTTTTTTAAAACAGGGGCAGCTAGGTGGCGCAGTGAATAGAGCACTGGTCCTGGAGTCAGGAGGACCTGACCTCAGACACTTGATAGCCATGTGACTTAGGGCAAGTCACCTAACCCCAATTGCCCTGCCCTCTCCCCTCCAAAAAGCAAATAAATAATTAAATAAAATTTACAAAATAAAACATTCCCTAAAACCAATTTTATGACGATAAATTTATTCTTTATGAAGAACTTAGCAATGGGGTGATTATATATTAGAACTATAGGAGATTATGGTATCTTCAGTTTAGAAATAAGGCTTAGACCAGGGGAAGCATCAGACCTTTTGAAGTCACTTTGAGTTCTGTCAAACAGTCTGTCAAACATGAGGGAATTTTGGACTTATGGGTGTATAGTCTATCAAATCTCCAACCATACAGTTTTCAGATATCTTCATCTCAATTCAAGCACTTAGGTACCTGTTATGTGCAAGGTGTTGCACTAGATTCTGAAGTTATAAAAACAAAAACTAAACAATGTCTACCCTTGATGAGCTTAAATTTTACTGGGGAATATGATTTAGCACTTGCATTACATATGTAATCTCATTTGATTGATCAATAATGTGTGCCTGGCACTCTCCTTTACCCTGTGTATACAAAACATGAAGAATAAAACAGTCATTTCTCTAGAAGCTTATAGTCCAGTGGGGGAGACAATGAGTTATACGTATAAATATATTCAGAATAAATATAAAGGGAATGACTTGCCCACAAAGCTAGTGTCATCTGGGATTTGAACCCTGGTGTTCCTAATTCCAGGTTCATCACTCTAGCCACTTCTATAGTGTTGCAGAAAGAACAATGAATTTGTAGCCAGAAGATGTGGGTTCAAATCCCAACCATGGCACTTAGCACCTGTATGAATCCAGTAAATCTGCTTCTCAGGGCTCTGATACCTCATCTGTAAAATGAGTGGGTTGGACGGGATGACCCTTAAGATCCTTTCCAGCTCCAAATGCATGGTCCTGTCATGTCATTCTTTGTATATGGGTAAGTATGAACAGAGCTTCAAAAAGATGAGGTCATTTGAAGAACAACATTAATAACTGGAGATCAGGAAGGTTTTAAATAAGAGGCTGTATCCGGGTTGAGCTCTGAAGGAAGCTAAGGATTCTGAGACCAGTGATGGAAGTGTATTTTGAACATAGGGATACTTAACCTTCAGAAAGGCAGTTCAGATGAAATGTAGATTGCATGAAGCTGAGTAATAAGTTTGGAAAGGGAGATTAAAGATAGCTTGTGGAAGATGCAAAAAACCCGAGCAGTTTGTGTAGTTTGTATACTGGAGCCAATAGGGAGGCATGAGTGATTTTTTTAGCAGATAAGTGTCTGTTCCTTAGGAAGACTTTTGACAGTTATATGGAGAATGAACTGAAGAAAAGAGAGCCTGGAAGCATGGAGACTAATTAGGAAGCTAATACTTCCTAGGCAAGAGGTGATAAAGACTTGAACCAAAATGATGATCACATGAATGCAGGGAAAGGAATAGATTCAAAACCCAGATGACTGAAGGAGAAAGAAGCTGGTGACTTTGCACATCCCCCCGTCACTAAAATCCAACTGACAGTTGCCCTATGGAAGTAGAGGAGAGGAGACTTGACAACTGACTGGAGAAAGTGGGTAAGGGAGAAGGATGACTGGGGTTGCCAACCCAGGTCATTGGAAGAATGATGGGAGAAAGGTGGACGTAGTGGGTATTGAAATGCTGATGAGACATCCCAGTGGAGCTGAACGGCAGGCAGTGATGATGGATTGGCATTCATGAGTGAAATAAAAGTTGGTTGTATAGATTTGGGAGTCATGTGCCTTGAGATGATTGCTGAATGAGGTGCTATACTTCAGGGGAAGGTACACTGGTTCTGGAGTTGGAGGAAGTAGTTTCAAATACCACCTTCTACTTTATGTGTAAGACCTTAGGAAAGTCACTGAATCTCTGACCAGTTTCCTTATCTAATTGGTCTCCTTACCTTAAGTCTCTCCTTTCTTCAATTCATCTTCCACACAACTGCCAAAATTGTATCTCTAAAGTACAGGTCTGCCCATGTCATCCTCCCCTTCCTCCCAACCAACTTCAGAGGCTCCCCATTAGAGATCAGATATAAAGTCTTGGCATTTAAAGCTCTTGAAACCTAGCACCTGCTATCTTCCCAGCTTTCTTATGCACCAGAAACCTCTTCACCCTGGAAGCTCACTGCAGCCCTGTATTAGCCAGCACCCTAGCACATCCAAGATGGCCTGCTAGCACAGGTTCTTTAATCTGCTTTCCTTTTTTTTCTTTTTGGAGGGAGGAAAGTAGGGTAATTGGGGTTAAGTGACTTGCCCAAGGTCACATGGCTATTAAGTGTCAAGTGTCTGAGGTCAAATTTAAACTCAGCTCCTCCTCACTCCAGGGCTGGTGCTCTATGCAATGTGCCACCTAGCTGCCCCTTGATCTGCTTTTCTAAAGGAAAGAAGACAGCTTTAAAGGGATTAATGATCTTACTTTAATTAACAGACAGAGAAGTACAGATAAGTGGAAAGAAGTGAGTATCCAAGAAAGAATCCAACAGACAGGGCTCCAACTGTTTGAACAGAGTAATACAACCACCTACATACACCACCAGACCAGGAGAGCACCAGCTTCTGATGGGGCGGCCAGATGGTACAGTAAGTAAGAGCGCCAGCCCCGGCATCGGGAGACTGGGGATCAGTTCTGGCCTCAGATACTTGGCACTCACACAAAATAACTGGCCGTGTAACCTTGAGCAAGTTACTTAACTCCAATTGAAAAAAAAAAAAGACATCTGTGATTGAAATACCTGTATACCTTTAGACCTAGGAACATGGTTCCTGTTCCAAGGGAAAAGGGGACACATGTGGTCACAAAGGCCTATTAAATGAACAGGGAAGATCTTCCTATTTCATTAACATTACAAGCCCTGATTCCACATCTTGGATGGCATTATGTCAAGTCAAACTGAGACCTGTTAAAGACCTGAGCTTAAAAAAAGCCAAGGTTTCCCACTGCCTTATTATTTTTTTTAAAAACAAACTTTTCACCAAAAACAAATAAAACAAAATTTTATTTACTCTAGATTCTGTTAATGAACTAATTACGCAACTTTTTTTATAAGATGACTTCTAATACAAAAATGAATTCATTTAAAAGTTGCCAAATTAACTTCAATTGTAACAAAAGTTTCTGGGATTGAATATTGTTGTTTGTCCTTCATTCCTGAAGGGGATCAGTGATATCAGGAAAGTGATATCTTGATTTGCAAGTGAATTGGATTTAAGTGAGGCAGGGCTGTTCAAAGTCACCCACCTCTCTCTTTCCTCAGAGATGTCTGGGTCCTGTGGCAAGACACATCAGGATAACTGGAGATTACCCCTCCTCTTCCCCCCATGCAATGGGAGACCTTGGCCTTTTTAAGGTAAGGTCTTTCCCAGATCTCAGTTTGTCTGAGGCAAAAACCATTCAGTGATTAAGGCTAGATAAGAAATGAGGTTTTAAAAAAAAATGGTCTCTTTTACCTACTCCAAAAAAAAATCAATCTGGGATGGGAAGATCCTTGGGGTTTCTGGCCTGAACAGAAAAGATTGCTATTTACACTCACTCTGAGTTAACAAAACCCAAACAATGACCAACCTAGGCTTGGGTTGGGGTCCATTATTGGCCAATCAGTGAGAGTCACAGTGATTTGGGTTTAAAGCGTAATCAAGTAGATACATTTGAATCTGAATGGGCTTTATCAAAGTTTGATTTAACAGAACTCTATTTCAAGAAACATATTCCTTTGGGTAGAAGATTGCCATGTGGTGGGACTAGGGAGCAAGGGAGGGAAGAAGGGAGGAAAGAAAGGAGAAGGAAGGAAGGAAAGAAGGAAGGAAAGAAAGGGCAGTATTGCCTAATTAGAATTGAGCAGTTGGGTCCTCAGTGGGGTAGCTGCTAGCACTCATAGATTGTTGTTTGTCCCTTTTTCTCTAAGAGGAACAATGACATCAGGAAGGTAATACCTTGACTTGCAAATGAATTGGATTTAAGTGAGGCAGGGCTATGCAAAGTCACTATCCTCATTCTGTCCTCCAGAACCATCTGAGTCCAGTGGCAACACATAGATCAGGATGACTGGAGATGGCCCTGAGATGGGATATATAAATACACTGAATAATCAATTCCAAAACAGTGTACATCAAATTAGTTATTTATAATAAAGCATGTTTGTGCTTATTATATGTTTATAATAAAACATGAATAAGACATGTTCAATATCCAGGTGGTAATTCCAAATTAAGTAATAAACCCAAAATAAAATTGTTTTTCCCATATAGGTAATACAAGATATTCCATAAATTACTCTTCTCTAAGGAAACAGATTGCACCAGAATTCTTTTTGTCAGAATAAAACTGAAGAGGTTTCTGATTTAGTCTTAATAATTAATAGAATACAGCTTGGTCCCAAAAATTGTTGCATCAATACCCAATTATTTTTCCATTATTTTGAAATATTTAATGACCTTTTAAAAATAAATATATGTATGTGTATATATATATATGTGTGTGTACATACATATATATGCATATCTCTATCTATTTATCTATCTAATTAATAACAGGCAGATGAGAAGGCCAAATATGCATCTCCTTGGTTGTTTAAGATATAGAAAGAATTAAAATTCTAGGCTAAATAGCTCAAATCTCATACCTGCATCTTATTATAGTAACTCAGATGTGCTCCAGTATTAGCCTGTAAAATAAAGTTTAATATTGTGTTCATACTGATCACTTGCCATGATTATAGAAATTTTCCATAAAAGGAGAATTAGGTACATAGCTGTAGTAAGGGAATAATGCTTCCTTAATGGCATGTCAACCCCAGGCAAGAGTCACATAGATAACCAATTGCATTGAGTCAGGCTTAAATGGTGGGATATTTTCCATCCAAGAGAAAATGTCAAAGTGGGGAGAAATCAAGAATACTACTTCAGTACATGCTACGAATCATTCTCCCAGATGCTAGTTGGAGGACTGGTTTTTGGTCCAGACAAAAAAGACCTAAGGTGTTTGAGCTGATGCTGGCAGAGTGTGGTCCAATTTTCCCCAACATAAAGCTTTCAAGAGTCTTCACAGAAAGAGTTAATTAAATCATTCTCAATTTGAACAATGCAAGGAAACATTTAGGGTCCTATAATATAATAGTCACAGATCACAATAACCAATATTTTTACCATAACCAAAATTTATATAGTGTTAGATTTATAATATAGGCTTCCTACAGACCATCTTGAAAGGTAGGTGGACATGACTGCCAGATGCTCATCTAACCTTATTTGTAGGAGACAAAAACTGCAAAAAAATTTTAGGATACTGTGGTCCAATGGTTAGAAACTGGATGATGATTATGATGATAATGATGATGATGGTGATGATGATGATGATGATGGAATAAGAAACCTAAATAGGAATCTCTTCCTTTGTAATTTCTAGTTTTCAACTAAAATCAAATTACTGTACTTTAACCTGAGCATGGGACTATATCTTGAAGTCTTAAAATATTGACACACTACTCAGTTGCCAATTTGCCACAAAAGCAATCACTCAGCATTACTTTAAACTATTAGCAGGTGTACTAAGATTTTAGAACTCTACCTTTCATAGATGAGGATATTTTAAAGGGTTCCTTGCTATGCTAACTTCACAGAAAACCATTATTACTATCTCCTATATTTCTAAAGAATTCTTTTATAACATATTTACTTTAGTATTTAAATAATTAACTACACAACCTGAAAGAATGAAACTTTCCCCTTTCTAATAATATTTTGAATACAATGAATTTTCAAATTATTTTCGTTATATCTTTACACATATTATAAATCAGATAACTGAGGTAACTTGGCTTAAAACCACACAGCTGACAAGTTTCCTAGTTCATATAATATAATATAATATATTCTGACTAATAAAAAGCATTGTATTGGGAAAGGCACATTTAGACTAGAATAAATTCAATTACACCTGGATCTACTTTACAAATGGCGCAATATAGAATCTCAATTTGTAATTTCAATTATTTAGTATTTTTCAATATAAGTCTATTTATTCCAAGCATTTCATATTATGGATTCATTATTTCCAGCTAATCCTCTGCCAAAGATTTTAAAAGTAACAGTAGGAAAAAATTATGCATACCCTTTGACCTAGGAATATCACTTCTAGGTCGGTATCCCAAAGAGATAATAAAAATGAGAAAAGAATCCTCATGTACAAAATTATTTATAGTGGCTCTTTCTGTGGTGGCCAAGAACTGGAAATTGAGGGAAAACCCATCAGTTGGGAATGGCTGAACAAGTAAGAGATGATGAGCAGGTGGACTTCAGAAAAACCTGGAAAGACTTATATGAACTGATGCTGAGGCAAATGAGCAGAACCTGGAGAATATTGTACACAGTAACAGTAACATTGTGTGATGACCAACTTTGATAGACTTAGCTCTTCTCAGCAATGCAACAATCTAAGACAATTCCAAAAGATTCATGATGGAAAACACTACCCACATCCAGAGAAAGAACTATGGAGTCTGAATGCAGATTGAAACATACTATTTTCTCTCTCTCTTTTTTTGTTTTGTTTCTTCTTTCTCATGGTTTTTCCCTTTGGTTCCAATTCTTTTTTTTTTTTTTTACAACATGACTAATGTGGAAATATGTTTTAATATGATTGTACATATATAACCTATATCAGATTGCATGCTATCTAGGGGAGGAGCAGGGGAGAGTTGGGGAGAAAATTTAGAACTCAAAATCTTATAGAAGTGAATATGGAAAACTAAAAATAAATATATATATATATATTTTAAATGGCAGTAATCTACTCAAATTTTCATATTTAGAAACACCTTACTCATCAATTTTCTCTAAATCCTCTATAATTTTGTCTATTGACTTTCAAATCAAGCTACAAAACGTTCATTCTTAGCCTTTCGACTTGAACAGAGTCAAACTTCCTCACACCCTCTCAACATGCTTAGATCACCTGAAACCAGCACAGGTACATGTAGAAGAACTTTCCAGGGACAAGAGGGGATTGGAGGATTTGCTCTTGCTGCTGCTTGCCAACTGTATGTAGAGTGTGTCCCACGACCCCGATTTGCCCCCAAATCCTATCTAGAGTATCAATTTTTCTTTCCAAATTTCCATACCCATTACACAGGCTACCCAACTTTCCTTTACATTTTAACCATATCTCAGACTGCACATACTGTTGTTAAATCAAGTCTACTACAACCCCACTTTTCCAAGCTATAGAGTTAATTTCAATCCAGGGGATTCATTTCATTAGTTTGCCTATCACAATTATAATCTATTGCTTCATTAATTATAATTCAGGTGTTAACTCTAGCAAATCAAAAGAGCTCCATTGTTCTGCCTATTCTTAGTCTCAGAAGTTTGTGGGACAAATTCTCCTTTAAAGAGAAAACCATTATCTTTTCTAGCTCTAGCAGATTCATTCTTGATCTGGGCAACCAGAAGACCAGCACTGGAGTCATAATAAGGGATTAAATAAGCTTACTTTGTTCTTGTCTTCTCAAAGGGGTTTGCTGATTATTGGAGTACAGCTCCTACAGCATCCCCTAGTAACTTTTCTTGCAGGGACAGGTGAAAATATAGTAGGAGCTACAACTCCTACAGGTCTCCTAAGTCTCAATGGGGGCCAGTTGAGACTAACAAAATTAACAAATCCCCCAAGCCTTGATGGACGTCAGTCAAGGCATACACAGCATTCCAGTTTGTGCATTCCCCGCTAAGCCTCAATGGGGGCTGGTTGAGGCAAGCTCACATGCACATTCCCCTTGTTCATTCCCATTCCCTGCTTACTGACCACGGCACTTTGCCAACAGTAGCCTCACAAGTTTATATTAACTTTGGCAATGCCATGATGATTTTTTATAGCATAAGCACAGTAGAGTATTTACAACGAAACTCAAATATTTACATTATCCATCATTATATCTGACTGTGCAGTCACAGTAGAAATTGTTTATAATGTGAAATCCTGGGAACTAGAGATTGTTATGGCCATGGATCCCAAGGACTAGTATCTATGATCCTGGGAACTATTATCTAAAAAGAATAACAAGGTCCACCTTACTTATAACCATTAAGATGTTTTTAGTGAATTCAAAAACCTTTAGGAGGCATGCAGTGGCTTATGTTCCTGTCAAAACACAAGAGTGGATTGTGGCACTTTTACAGAATGCAAAAGAGTTGGCTGCCCTTATAAAAATAGAGATCTATTATGTTACCTACAGGGATCAACTCAAGGCAGTTTTCCAAATTAAAGCATACTCTCTTTTCTTTTTTTTCTTACTTTTCACTTTTCAGTATCTGGAGAGAGTTAATACTTTGTAATTCATATATCAAGAGAGCTGTAATTTTCAATTCTTAGCAAAATTCATATACAAACAGCTTTTACAACAGCAATATACATTTTAAACATAAATTTGTAGGGAACAGAATACCATCAGAGACCAGGGAATTCTAACATCTGGCTAGGAGATCTTGTCCTTAAATAGCTCAATAGATTTTAAGGATAATAAGGAAGTAAACTTTACCATTAGCTGGTGCTTCTCTGAGTTACAACAAAATTCATGTCCATACTCTGCTTCAGTTAGTAAGTTAGCACTTGTTAAATTTCTTTTGATTACCGTATCAATAGAAAGATACCCTTCCTTCCACAGTAGAAACACTTTTGAAATGCTTTCACATCTCAGGCAGGGATTGATGAACAAAATGGGTGAAAATGATCCAAGCACCTCTTGGAATAGAGGGTTTTATTCTTCAATATAATTTAGCACTTTTGCATGGCATATTGTGAAAAATGAGAAAAATCCTCATCCTCATTTTGTACTGTCTTCTGAAACCTATTCCAGTTTTCTGGGAAAGGTACACAAATATCCATACCCTCAAGTAAAAATCTTCTGACCTGCTGTAATCTGCTGTACTCATTAGGATTATTGAGGTACCATTGTGGATCTTGTAAAGGGCAATTGGAGATTCCCCTTCTATTGAGGCTAACTTATTAGCTTCCTTTCTGACTCCCTGTCTTTCACTTGGGGGGAACAAAGTCACCATTAAATCAGTTATGTTCAATAATTAAAATGATTTATCACTACCTCTGGATTCTCTTCAGAACTAGGGACATTATTTCTCCAGGTAGAGAGAGCAGAGGGAGAAAAAGGTTTGTATCTCTTAAAAAACAAATCACAGTGGGGCGGAGCCAAGATGGCAGAGTGAAAACAGGAACTTGCTTGAGCTCCTGCTCTAACCACCTCCAATACCTGTAAACAAATTTTAGTGCTATAGAATCCACAAAGTGACAGAGAAAAACAAATCTCCTGCTGAAGGCAGCCTGGCAGGCCCACAGAAAGGGTCTATTGTACTGGGCTGGGAGCAGAGCACGGTCCCACATGAACTGCACCAGCCCAGACCAGTAGCTCAGACTGGCTGGAGCAGACTTCAAGAGAGTGAATCACTTCCAGCTTTGGTGGTTTCCAGACTTCTCAACCCATAAATGCTAAAGAGAAAGTAAAAGGTCAGTGGGGAACTCTATTGATCCTGGGTGAGAGAAGAGGGGTCTGGCCCCTCCCCCCAGGATGGTGAAGGTGGTGGCTGCTGCAACTGCTGCTGCTGTGGCTGCTTCTGGCTCCAGGCCTATAGATTGTAGGGGGATCATGTGACTATCCAGAGGCAATTGTAGATGTTTTTTTGCTGGTGCTAAGGCAGGATTCTCTTGCTTTGCCCTGCTTGGATCTGGGTTGCAGTCTTGGGTGGTGGCTCTGGGATGAGGAGTGCTGGTGTGGTAGAGTTTGTTGAGGCTGTGAAGAGAAAGTCCTCCTCACAGTTCTGAGGCAGGTGCCTGGAAGAAGCTCTGACAAAAGCTTTGTAAAACCCTAGAAATTTGGGACATAGCACTCTTAATGCTGGAAGCAGAGTTCTACCATGGCAAAGAGCTCAAAAGTCAAGCAATTGGTTGGCAAGATGAGCAAACAGAAGAAGCACCTCTAATCAGACTATATAATCTTTTCTGGGGGACAAAGAGGATCAAAACATAGAACCACAAGAAGACAACAAAGTCAAAACTCCTGCATCAAAAGCCTCCAAGAAAAATATGAATTAGTCACAGGACATGGAAGAGCTCAAAAAGGATTTTGAAAATCAAGTAGGAGAAGTAGAGGAAAAATTGGGAAGAGAAATGAGAATGATGCAAAAAAATCATGAAAAACGAGTCAACAGGGTGACTCAAGAAAATAACACATTAAAAAATAGACTAACTCAAATGGCAAAAGAGATCCAAAAAGCCAGTGAGGAGAAGAATGCTTTAAAAAGCAGAACTGGACAGATGAAAAAGGAATTTCAAATGCTCACTGAAGAAAAAATTCTTTCAAAATTAAATTGGAGCAAATGGAAGCTAATGACTTTGTGAGAAATCAAGATACTATAAAACAAATCCAAACAAGTGAAAAAATAGAAGGCAAGGTGAAATATCTCATTGGAAAAACCACTGACCTGGAAAATAGATCCAGGAGAGATAATCTAAAAATTATTGGACTACCTGAAGGCCAAAAAAAAAAGAGCCTAGACATCATCCTTCATGAAATTCTCAAGGAAAATTGGCCTGAAATTCTAGAACCAGAGAGCAAAATAGAAATAGAAAGAATTCACCAATTGCCTCTTGATAAAGATCCCCAAAAGAAAACTCCTAGGAATATTATAGCCAAATTCCAGAGTTCCCATGTCAAGGAAAAAATATTACAAGCAGTCAGGAAGAAACAATTTGTGTATTGTGGAAACACAATCAGGATAACACAAGATCTAGCAGCTTCCACATTAAGGAATCAAAGAGCTTAGAGGGGAGAAGGGAGAGAATCTGAAACTCAAAGTTTTAAAACAAATGTTAAAAGACATTTTAAAAAAATCACATTACCCTGGCTTGACAAAGGGAAGAAAGTTTTTAGTAAAACTTTCAGCTTGTTACATTTAGTCAAAATTCCCTCCTGAGGGACAAGTTTATGACTAGTGGAAGGTTATCCTTTAATATCTTTTTAGACTAAAATTAAAGATACTGGGAACAAGGTGGGGGAGCTTCATCTGAAGGTTTCCTTTCTTTTTATCTATGAAATAATAAATCTGAATCTGTTATAAAAATTAGGAGTCTCATATAATATGCAGCAAAATTTCTATGGTCAAAATAGATAGCATTTCAAAAGTTATTCCTAAATTAATTCCAACTTCACTTTAATTTGCAAAACTTTTAAGTATACAATTAAAATTTCTAATGTTTCCTCACAAGCTTATTTTTCTCTTGTCAATAAAATCTTTATATTTCCAAACTTCACCAGATCTTTTTTTTAATCAAATGCTTTATTAACTTCTAGTTTACATCATTCATTTCTTCAAGATTTTGAGTTACAAATTAATCCCTATTTTCCCCTTACCCACCCCCCCAAAATATCCCCTCCTCCAATCTGCTCTCTCCCATGTCTTCTCCCATACCCACTCCGACTTTCCAGTAGGGCACAGTGGATCTCTGTGCCCCAGTGCCTGTATGTCTTATTTCCCAGTTACATGTAAAATAATATTAATAATAGTATATATATATATATATATATATATATATATATATATACATTTTAAACATTTGATTTTAAAACTTTGAATTCCAAATTCATTCCCTTCCTCCCTTGTCATCCAGCCTTACTGGGAAGATAAGCAATTCAGTATAGGTTGTACATGTGTAGCTATGCAAAACTTAGTGGATATATTGCAAAAGACTAACTATATTTCCCTCCCTCCTATCCCACCCTGACGTGTTCTATTCTCTACTTTGATCCTGTCCCTTTTCAAAAGTGGGTGTTTGCAATGTCCCTCCACTCCAGCTTGCCCTCCCTTCCATCATCTTCCCTCTCATCGCCTTCCCCCCTACTCTCCTGTAGGGTGAGATACCCTATTTAGTGTATATGTCATTCTCTCCCTAAGCCAAATTCAATGAGAATAAGGTTGACCCATTCTCTTTTGCCTTCCCGTTCTTTCCCTCCATTGTAACAATTTTCCCTTGCCTCTTTTATATGAGAAAGTTTACCCCATTCTGTCTCTCCCCATCTCCTCTTATTATATGCCTCTCTCACCTCTTAATTTCATCTTTTAAGTATCATTCTTTCCTATTGAATTGGTCCTGTGCCCTCTATCTATGTATACCTATACAAATATATACACACATTCACATATGTATTCATATGCCCCTATACCCTCCTATATAGACATATATGTATGTGTGTATATATATATTTATATATACATTTCTATTCTCTTCAACTATTCTCATACTGAGAAAAGTTTCATAAGTTACAATGATCATTTTTCCATGTAGGGATGTAAATAGTTCAACTTTGATAAGTTCCTTATGATTTCTTTTCCCAGTCTACCTTCTCATGCTTCTCTTGCTTCTTGTATCTCAATGTCAAATTTTCTATTCAACTCTGTTTTTTTTTTTCAACAAGAATGCTTGAAAGTCCTCTATTCCATTGAATGACCATATTTTCCCCTGGAACATGATACTCAGTTTTGCTGGGTAGGTGATTCTTGGTTTTAATCCCAACAACTTTGACCCCCAGAATATTATATTACAAGCCCTTCAATTCCTCAGTGTAGAAGCTGATCCTGTGTTATCCTGATTGTGTTTCCACAATATTCAAATTGTTTCTTCCTGGCTGCTTGTAATATTTCTCCTTGATCTGGGAATTCTGGAACATGGCTATAATATTCCTAGGAGTTTTCTTTTTGGGATCTGTATCAG
>NW_027185764.1:14527899-14597748 GCF_028583685.1 Petaurus breviceps papuanus
ATACACTAGGGAAGAAAAAAGGAACTTGCCATTTCTTTCTTTTTTTTTAACTTTCAGCCAACTTTTTCTTACCAAAATTATAACTACTTTTTACAACTGATTACCAAAATTTTTTTTTGTTTAACTTAATTTTTTTTTCACTTACCTTATATTGCCACAACAGAATGTCTGAAATATTATATAGCAGTCTTTGATGATAATCTTCTTAGTTTCATGACTGACATGTTTTTATTAATTTTTTAAATTTTTCTTTTTTTTTTACTCACTATTTTTCCCCTATCCAACACCCCAAAACAGCGATCCTACTAAATATCCCCTCCCCCAGTCTGCTCTTTCCCATATCTTCCCCCATGCCCCCTCTGACTTTTCCAGTAGGGCAGGGTGGATCCTTTGCCCCAGTGGCTATATATCTCATTTCCCAGTTACATGTAAAATAATAATAATAATAATAATAATAATAATATATATATATTTTAACATTTGATTTTAAAACTTTGAATTCCAGATTCTTTCTCTTCCTCCCTTGTCACCACCCTTATTGGAAAGATAAGCAATTCAATATAGGTTGTACATGTGTAGCTACGCAAAACATTTCCATAAGGGATATATTGTAAAAGACTGACTATATTTCCCTCCCTCCTATCCCACGCCCCCACTTGTTCTATTCTCTACTTTGATCCTGTCCCTTTTCAAAAGTGGGTGCTTCCAACTTCCCTCCCGCCCAGCCTACCCTCCTTTCCATCATCCCTCCTCTCATCCCCTTCCCCCTACTCTCCTGTAGGGTGAAATACCCTATTTTAGTGTGTATGTTATTCCCTCCCTAAGCAAAATTCAACAAGAATAAGGTTGACTCATTCCCTTTTGCTTTCCTGTTCTTCCTCTCCTTTGCAACAGTTTTCCCTTGCCTTTTCTATATGAGATAATTTACCTCATTCTGTCTCTCCCTATCTCCTCTCATTATATTCCTCTTACATCTCTCAATTTCACCTTTTAAGTATCATCCCTTCCTATTCAATTGGTCCTGTGCCCTCTGTCTATGTATACTTGTACACATATATACACACTCACATATGTATTCATATGCCCATATACCCTACTATATAGACATATATATGTATGTATACATATACACACACATTTCTGTTCCCTTCAGCTATTCTCATACTGTGAAAAGTTTTATAAGTTACAATTATTGTTTTTCCATGTAGGACTGTAAATAGTTCAACTTTGATAAGTTCCTTATGATTTCTTTTCCCTGTTTACCTTCTCATGCTTCTCTTGCTTCTTGTATCTGAATGTTAAATTTTCTATTCAACTCTGGTTTTTTCATCAAGAATACTTGGAAGTCCTCTATTCCACTGAATGACCATATTTTCCCCTGAAACATGATGCTCAGTTTTGCTGGGAGGTGATTCTTGGTTTTAATCCCAGCTCCTTTGACCTCAGGAATATCATATTCCAAGCCCTTCGATCCCTCAGTGTAGAAGCTGCCAGATCCTGTGTTATCCTGATTGTGTTTCCACAGCATTCAAATTGTTTCTTCCTGGCTGCTTGTAATATTTTCTCCTTGATCTGGGAATTCCGGAACCTGGCTATAAAATTCCTAGGAGTTTTCTTTTTGGGATCTTTTTCAGGAGGTGATTGTTCAACGTCTATTTTGCCCTCTGGTTCTAAAACATCAGGGCAATTTTCCTTGAGAATTTCTTGAAGGATGATTTCTAGGTTCTTTTTTTCGATCACAGCTTTCAGTTAGTCCAATAATTTTAAAATGATCTCTCCTGAATGTATTTTCCAGGTCAGTGGTTTTCCCAATGAGATATTTCACATTGCCTTCTATTTTTTCATTTGTTTGGATCTGTTTAATAGTATCTTGATTTCTCATAAAGTCACTAGCTTCCATTTGTTCCAATCTAATTCTGAAGGAATGATTCTTTTCAGTGAGCTCATGTTGCCACTCAATTACTTGACTTTTGAGCTTTTTTCCACAGTAGAACTCTGCTTCCAGAGAGTAGAGGTTTTTCCCAATAGCTGGGGTTTTTGTAGCTGCTGGAGCTATTAGTTGGCTGCCCTCTGTGAAACCTCCACAGGCTCTGGCAAACTGGTCACACACTCCAGGACCTCCACCCTAGACAGCATCCCAGATCCAAGCAGGTTAAAGCAGGAGCGATTACCCCTCAGACTGGTCACTTGGTCCCTCTACAATCTGCAGGCTAGGAGTTTTAGCTGCCATGTGGCAGTGGCTGTAGGGTTGCCTCAGCAGCTTCTTCTCCCTCCAGGGGGTAAAGGCTGGACTGCACTTCTGGTTCCCAAAGTCCACACTGCACTGACCCTTCACTTTGTCCTTAGCATCTATGTGTTGATAATTCTGGAAACCACCACAGCTGCTGGTGGTCTGAAGTCCCTCCAGCCGACAGCTGGTTGTGGCCACCCTGAGGCTAAAATCTCTGGCTCAGGAGGGGTTGGGCTTTGCTCCCAGAGCACTGTGCTGGCCCCTTCCTGCTGGCCTGCCAGATTTTCTTCAGTGGGAAGTTAGCTTCTCTCTGTCATTTTTTGGGTTCTGTAGCTCCAAAGTTTGTTTGGAGTCATTTTTTACATGAATTGGAAGAGGTGAAAGCGGGAACCACAGGGAAGTCCTGTTTGTGCTCCGCCATCTTGACTTTGCCCCCTTGCATGTACCCCAGTTTAAGAACGCCTGATCTGTTTCCTGGGCCACCAACTCATCTATCGCCCCCTACTTTTTGGTCCATTGGGAGATTTCCTTTGGATCCCTTGAATGGTGTAATTAATCAAAAGGGGACTGCTGAAACTGCTACTCCTTTTGTTAGATAGTACCAACCTTAAGTTATTAATGAATCACTTTTATCTGGTTTCCTAAGGTTTACAAAGCATTTTCCTGACAAAAGCCTTGAGAATACCTAGTTTAAGTATTGCTAACTATGTTTTACAGATCACAGTAAAGAAGGTGGAAAGGACCTTTAAGGCCAACTAGTTCAGTCATTCCTGACAAAGAATTGCTTCTTAACTGGAAAATACTCATCCTGCCTCTAATGGGGAAACCGTTACATGAGGAGATGGTCTATTCGATATCCTCTGATTGTGAAGTTTTTCCTTATAGACTAACTTTACAATTCTGCAATTAATAACACCTGTAGTCTGAAGTTCTGACCTCTGGGGCCAAGCAGTGAAGTCAAATTCTTTCCCTGCATGACAGGTCCTTCAGATGTTTGAAGCCTGCTATCATGTCCTTCTTAGGTTTTCTTTTCCAGGTGGTTCTTCAAACTAGTACTTGTGTTATTGTTTCTTCCTTCTTCTGTACTCTTTGTTCTTTTCTAAATGTGTTCCAGTTTCTTTAGGTCCCTCCTAAAAATTGGTATCCAGAACTGAAACCTGTATTCTAGATTTGGTTTGATTCGGGCATGGTATGATGGAACTTTTACCTCTCTTATTCTTAATGTAGCCTAGGATGATACATCCTATAGCGGACTCAATGATCCACTAAAGTCCACAGATTGTTTTCATGGTCACTTTTGTCTAGCTATAGCTCCCTTATATCTTTGAAGTTGATTTTTTTTTTTAGCACAAGTGTAAAATTTTACATTTATTCCTGTTAAATTTCGTTTTCTTCAATTTAGCCCACTATTTAAGCCTAAAAAGATCTTTTGGATCAGTTCTTCCATACAGTCTCTTAACCCTCTCTCCCAGCTTCACACCATCTGTAAATTTGATCAGCCTGCTTGAAGTACAGTGGTGTAAATGGAAAGAGTGCCAGGACTTTTTAAGGCAGTGGTAGCATCTCCCCACTGTATTTCTTAGTAGTTCTGTGAGGGTGAGAAGAATGTTTTGGAGACCTGCCTCCACCTTGATACTAAGCAGTTAATAATTGGTTTTTTAGTTCTGATTATCCAAGCAGTTCTGAATTCACCTCACTGTGCTATTTTTCAATCTACATCTCCATTTGTCCATGTAGCAAAAGAAAAGACTGTTAAATACTTGGTTGAAATATAATACTACTATATCTGTAGCATTCTCTTGATTATTAATTCTGTGACTCCAGTTGAAAAGGAAATGAAGATGTCTTTTAAAAAAAATTTAGTATTTAATTTTTCCTGTTATATGTAAAAACAATTTTTAACATTCCTTTTTAAAACTTTGAATGCCGAATTCTCTCCCTTCCTTCCCCCCATTGAGAAGATAAGCAATTTGATATATATGTGTAGTCATGCAAAACATTCAAACTAGTCATGTTGTGAGAGAAAACAGAAGAAAAAAAAACTCCAGAAAAAATAAAGTAAAAAAAAAATTATGCTTCAGTCTGTATTTGGACACCATAAGTTCTGTCTTGACCACCTCGTTATACTTGTGTGTGTGTTTTTTTTTTTTTTTTGCCTTTTGGAGGACAATTGGGGTTAGGTAACTTTCCCAAGGTTACACGGCTAGTTTTTTTTTGTGTGGGTGTTAAGTGTCTGAGGCTGGAACCGAACTCAGGTCCTCCTGACTGCTGGCGCTTTACTCACTGCGCCACCTAGCTGCCCCTATACTTGTTCTTAATGTTAACTGATTCCCTTTTAAATGCTTACCCACCATACTGGTGTGGACTCTGTCCTCTTCTCGTTTTTGGAAAATCTTGACTGTTCGTGCCCTTACTCAGTCTTGTAGCATTTGTCTTGTTCTCCAGAATTATTCCAAAATTATTCACTGTGATTCAGCAGTCAGATGTGTTGGTTCTTTCAGTGTCCTGGAATATATTTTATCCTGTCCTGGAAACTTGGACATATTTTTCGGCTAGAGGCTTTCTGTTAATCAGCAAGCATTTAAATGGCAACTGTGTGCCAGGCACTGTGCTAACATTTTTTTTTTGGAGGGGGCAGGGCAAGGCAATTGGGGTTAAGTGACTTGCTTGGGTCACATGGCTAGTAAGTGTTAAGTGTGTGAGGTCATATTTGAACTCAGGTCCTCCTAACTCCAAGGCCAGTGCGCCATCTAGACGCCCCAGCTGTGCTAACATTGAACATACAAAGGCAAAAGTGGAAAAGTTCTTGCCCTTTAGGATCTCATATTCTAACAGGAAGAGAACATGTACATATGTAGACATATATATTATATGTAAAAATGTTAGTTTTGGGATGAAATGCATTATTTTTGTTCTAATCTTCTGAGTCCAAATAAGGAGACAGGCTTAGGGAAATTGATTTGCCTTAGGCTATATCTTATAAGCTATCCTTTCATTTCTTCTTCCTTTCCTGCATCTTTTGTTAGTCCTGACTACAGCCTCTCCTTATTTTCTTTCCTTTAGTAGACTTGACCTCTGGTTAACCAAGTTCAAGTGCACATTGTTTTGTACCCTGAAATCACTTGTCCTTTGCTGTATTATGTTCTTGCCTTGCCAAGCACCAGCTTTGGCTTATTTTTGCTGTTGACTTTCTTTGCTTTTATTCACATGTTGCTGATGCTGGTGGAAGAAGTCACTTAGCATTGTCATCTGAGTCTATTACAAATTTATGTTATCCAGTCTTAATGGGCTCTTGGTAAGATGCCTCAAACTAATTCACAAAGTCCTACTTCGGTCCCTCATTTTGGCGACCCTGGATTCTTGAAGACTATACCTGTTCACACTCCAGTAGTATGGAGAGACTAATTTTCAGTAGACTGCCTACTTGTTGATGACTTTTATGGTAACCAATAAAGCAAAAAACAAAAAAAAAAAACTGCAGAGAAATAACGAAATTTGGCTGGCAGAGTAGTGAGAAATGGGATAGAGATTGTGAAGAGTCACAGTTTCTGGACAGTTTAGAAACATTAATTTAGCTGTTAGTATTCTAAATGTGAGATCCTTGTCTAGGACCTGGGCTTAGATTTACAGATCCATCCCATTATAGTTGGAAGAAGAAACTTAGAGGTCATCTTTGTTCAGCCTAATTTTATGGATGAGGAAACAGAGCATTTGAGTCTGATTTTGAACCTAGGTCCCTTAACCTCAGATCTGATGCTGTTTTCTCCTGCCACCATGTTTATCATATTATTTATACTTTGTGTAGAAGAAACATGGAAAGATGGCTCACAAGCTTTCTTTGGAGTGGCAACAAAAGAATTTGGCAAAGTTGGTTTTAATTTGTGGTCAGGGGGGAACAAGAAACTTAATTTTGTGGCATGTTTTTATTATTTTGTCTTGTAGTGTTCATGGTAAGCATTTGTAAAAATGCCATCAGTTTATCAACAAACATTTAATAATCTACTGGTGTGCCAAACCATGTGCTAGGCCCTGAGGACAAAAGACAAAAAACAAGTTCTTTTTTTCATGGATTTCTTCCCCTCCTTCACTCTGTGATCCTGTTCTGGTTCTCACTGTGGACCTGAATCTCATCTCTGCCTTTGTGCTGTTTCCTGTCCATGTCTAGAACGTACTGTCTTCACCTGTGCCTTGTAGGCAGCTTCTGTTCCTTCAGGATGCTGCTCAAGCCTTCTGTTTGAAGGCTTTCCTGATCCTCAAAATAGCTTGTGCCCTCTCTCCTAACCACCTTATATTTAACTACTTTGTAATTACATGTATTTGTTCTTTTTATTTACTTGTCTAACCCAGTGAGACAAAATGTACTTAAGTAGATATTTTCAAAATAGATATGAAGTGATTTTGAAGGAAAGTTACGAAGTAGCCGAGGGGAATCAGGAAGGCCTAATGTTGAAGGGAGTGATTGATTATGCTGAAACTTGCAGGAAGCTAGGGATTCCGAGAGAGACAGGTGAGGAGGGAGTACGTTGCTGGTGTGGGGTTCAGCCAGTATAAAAACAGGAAATTGAATGCCATATATTGAGGAACAGCAAGAAGGCCATTTTCCCATTATGTGGGTGTGGATGTTCAATCAATTTTAGTTGTGTCCGACTCTACATGACCTCATTTGGGGTTTTCTTGGCAAAGGCAGTAGATTGGTTTGTTATTTCTTTCTTTAGCTCATTTTATAGATGAGGAAAGTGAGGCACACAGGATTAAGTGACTTTCCCAGGGTCACAAAGCTAATAAATGTCTGAGACTAGATTTGAACTAAGGAAGATACATCTTCCTGACTCCATGCCTAATACTCTATCCATAGTGCCACCTAGCTACTCAGTATGTGTAGATGAGGGTAATGTCCGGTAAAAGTCAGTTGGGGTCAGGTTACAAAGAGCTTTAAATGTCAATCAGAGTAATTTATCTTTATTCTTGGAGGCAATAAAAAGTCACTAGATTTCTTAGTGTAGGGGGAATGACATGATTAAATTTGTGCTTTAGAAAAATCAGTTTGGCAACTGAATAGAGGATGGACTGAAGTAGGTAGAGGCAACATGAAAATAATTGCAACTTATGTAGAGGAAGAAGAGGTAGAGAAATTCTATGAAGAACTGATCAAGACTCCAAATTAAATTAACAGGGAGGACGGTGAAAAACATGGTTGGTGATTAAAAAATGAAAGAGACCAAAAAGACTGGAAGACTCTGCATAAACCTCATGACTGTATTTCTTAAATACTAGTGAGACATTTAAAACTGGATATTCTGGAACCATTTCAGATTTGACATGTCTAGACCAGGACTTACTCTCTTTCCCTCCCTTCTTCACATGACTTCCTTATTTCTATCAGAGGTATTACTGTTATAGGTTCCTAGGTTTGGAACCTCACGGTCATCCTTGACTCTTTACCCCTCATATTCAGTTGTTTGCAAAATCTTGCTGTTTCTACTTACAACATCTTTTGCATCCAAACCCTTCTTCACAGAGCTAACACCTTAGGCTTGGCCTCATCCATTCTCACCTAGATTATTCCAACAGCCTCCTAAGTGATCTCCCTGCATTGTCAGTTTTTGCTAGGCACAAATTTCACTGTCACTCTCCTACTGAATGAACTCCCTAGGGAGCCTCTAGGAAAAATATAAATTCCTCTATTTAGCTTTTAAAACCTTTCACAACTTGGTCCCCACCTGTTTTCCCCTCCCCATTATATATTGCTGCCTTCTTTCATTCTGTGTTACTGCTGAATTGGTGTTTCTGTTCTTACAGGTGGTGCTGAATCTTATCTCTGCCTTTGTACTACCTTTTCCTCCCCATACGTAGAATGTAATGTCTTTTCACACATTCGTCATAGACAGCTTCTCTTCCATCAAGATGCTGCTCAAGCAGCGCCTTCTGTATGAAGCCTTTCCTGGTCCTCACAATTGCCAGTTCCTCCCTGACTACCTTGTATTTAGCTGCTTTGTAATTATTTTGTATTTATTCTCTACTGATGCAGCTCAAGTACCATCTTCTACATGAAGCCTTTCCTTATCCTCCTAATAGCTTGTGTTCTCTTTCCCAAGCTAACTTGTATCTAATTACTTTATATTTATTTGTATTCTCTTTATAGTTATTTTTTATGTAATTATGTATGTGTACATATACATACATACATATTTGTTGCCCTTACAGTGGAATGTAAGCTTCAGATTATAGATTATTTATTTCTTTATATTTTACGAACACAATACTTATCACAGTGTGTGGCATGCAGTAGGTATCTAATAAATGGTGATTGAGAAAAGAGTTTGGGGGCATTGGACACACTGAACGCCAAATAACATTAATAAAATGGATTGTCTGTGTTTTAATAGACATCAAGTGACTGCTAATGTGGGAGTCCATTTTAAGATTTCCCAGTGCATGTCAGCCCTTTCTCAGCAGTGGGGAGGTATCCCCTTACATGTGGATTCTCTGTCCAAAGGAACATAATTTTTGGTCACTTATGTTTTGTAAGATAGCTTGGAGCTTGGGGGCTAAATTAAAAAAAAAAACCTTTTGATTTTCTTTTCAGAAAACTAGAACAATTAACTCTTTGTCTTGCTTGCTTTTTATTTGTGACTTCTTGAAATATAGCTCTGCAATAACAGACTTTTAAAAAGAGCTTTGTGTTTCAAATGGAGTTAGCTGCCTGTGCCTTTAAACCCAAATCATTGTGGCTTTCAATGAGTGACCAATAATAGTTCCCTGCCCAAGTCTCTCCTGCTCATTGTTTGGGTTTTTATGGCTCAAAATGAGTCTAAGTAGCAGTTGTTTTCTGTCCAGAAATTCTGAGGTTCTTCCTCTCCTAAACCAATTCTTTTGCTATGGCAAACTAAGCCATCTTTTGTTTCAGTTCTTACCTAGCCCTTAATCATTGAATGGGCATTGCCTCTGACAGACTGAGACCTGGGAAAGACCTTAGATTAAAAAGGCTGACGTCACCACCCACTGCATCTTTTGGCAGCTCATCTTGACTTTTGTCCTGCCACTGGAGGAGAGAGTGAGGCTGATGACTTTGCACAATTCTGCCTCACTTAAATTCATGTGCAAGTCAAAACATCACCCTATCGATGTCATTGGTCCTCTTTGAGAATGAAGGATGAACAATGTGACCTTTAAAAAAGTTCGAGAAACATAATTTCTGGGTAATCTAATACTTTTATTAATAATGCCGGCATTTTAATGAAAGGATGATCGTTTGACCATCTCTCAGATCAAAAACAATCATTGCTGGCAGGCTCAAGGAAGGCTTAAATGCCCTTTTGGAAGAGAAGTGTTCTTGAGGGTGGCAGTTGACTGATTGGCTAACCGTTTATAAGAAAATGAATATTACAGTGAGGGACTAGACCTGAACTTTGATCTAGTTATTCATCTCTTAAGTTAACCCCAGCCAGGGTGGTTAGGTGGCACAATGAATAGAACATCGGCCCTAGAGTCAGGAGGACTGAGTTCATATCCGGCCTCAGACACTTAACACAAAACTAGCCGTGTGACTTTGGGCAAGTCATTTAACCCCAATTGCCTTGCCTTCCCCCCTCCAAAAAAAAAAGTAAAAAAAAAAACTTTAACATCAACAACAAAAAATTAACTCCAGTCTTGGGCAATAATCTATTGTAAGAATTAGTTATACAATTTATCACCTAATTTGTCACACCTGGGTGGAGTTTGAACAAGAAAGTTAGTCCAGTCTCATTATTAGCAATGTCCTTCAGCAGACTGAATTTTTAAATTTAGTACTTTAGGAAAAGAGGGAACTCTGTATCTCCTCAAATTATTGGTTATTAATAATCATTCAACAGCACCTGTGTATTTGACCAACCAATTTATTAGATCAGAGAGCAATATTGAAGCCAAATCAGAAGAAATATTACAGAAATAAGATGTGGGACATGCAGCTGTGGCAACTCTACCCTGAGTGACTTAAACAAATGGATGCAAGTACACAGCCTTGTTTCATCCATTCAGAGTGCTTTTTAGAGTGATGTTTTCAGCCATTTTGTCAAATGCTTTCAATGAGGATGAACACTGCATTAAGGTCAGCTGCCACACTGATGGTAGATTCTGCAACTTCAAAAGGCTACAAGCCAAGACCTAAGTGGAGAGAGTGTTGGTGCATGATTTTCTGTTTGCAGATGATTGTGTGCTCAAAGCAGCCTCTGAAGCTGATGCAACAAAGTATGGATCAATTCTCTGCTGCTTGTGCTAATTCTGGCCTAACAATTAACACCAAGAAAACTCAGGTGCTCCATCAGTCAGTACCACACCATCCATAGGTGGAACCATCAGTTACAGCAAACAGAGAAGTTCTGAATGCTGTGGATAAATTCACTTACCTTGGTAGTGTACTTTCCAGGGATGTATACATTTATAGTGAGGTTGACACATATGTTGCCAGAGCTAGTTCAGAGACTCTGAAGGAAAGTATGGGAGAGAAGAGGTATTAGACTGACTACCAAACTACAAAAGGTCTATAGAACCATTGTGCTGATCTCATTGTTGTATGTCTGTTAAACTTCTGGCAGCATCATGCCAGGAAACTGAATTGCTTCCATTTGAATTGTCTTAGGAAGATTTTTTTTTTCTTTTTGGAGGGGCAGTTAGGGTTAAGTGACTTGCCCAAAGTCATATGGCTAGTAAATGTTAAGTATCTGAGGCCAAATTTGAACTCAGGTCCTCCTGACTCCAGGGCCGGTGCTCTATTCATTGCACCACCTAGCTGCCCCAGGGAGATTCTGAAAATCACCTGGCAGAATAAGATACCAGACACTGAGGTCCTTACTCAAACTAAACTGCCAAGCATTCAAACTACTGTAGAGAGTGCAGCTCTGATGGACTGGCTGTATTGTTTGAATGCAAAACACACATTGCCAAAAAGACTTTTATGGAGAACTCACACAGGGCAAGTGCTCACATGGTGGTCAGAAGAAGGGATACAAGGACCCTCTCAAGGTCTCTCTTATGAACTTTGGAATTGATTGTGTGACATGGGAGAAGTTGGTACAGGACTGCCCAGCATGGGGTGTCCACATCAGAGAAGGTGCTGTGCTCTGTGAGCAAAGCAAAATTGAAATAGCTCAAAAGAAATGCAGGATATGCAGATTTAGAGAATCTATCCCAAATGTTCACATGGATGATTTGTGCCTGATCTGTGGTAGAACATTCTGAGCTCATATTGGTCACAGTTAGACTCACTGAAACTTGGCTCCAACAGATTGATGTCATTTTGGTCCTTTGCAAGAATGAAGGACAACAACCAACCAGCTTAAATAGTTGATGTGACAGAATGAGAAATGGATAGAAGAGACTTTTGTTTTTTGGCTTTTTGAAGTTGAGGTTAAGTGACTTGCCCAAGGTAACATGACTAGTAAGTGTTAAGTGTCTGAGGCTGGATTTACCACCTAGCTGCCCCTAGAAGAGACTTTGAGAGACTTCCATTTCCCAAAGTTTAACAAATATAAGATAGTAGCACTAACATAAAACATATGACAGCCAATGGCAATACAATTTTAGAATATGAACTCTTTAAAAAATAATATGTATGGATTTTATAAATTGCCACCTTTTGTTTTATCTCAGATTTAATTTTAAATAGATCCCCCTGTCATTTCCCTTACCCAGGAGTTCTTCCCTTACAATAAAAATTTTGAAAGGGGGAAAGAAAAGGGTAAGGGTTTAGTAAAACCAGACTAAATATTGACCTGTCTACCAGTATATGTCCTGTTTTACATCCATAGTCACCCACATCTTCAGTAAAGAACAGAGCTGCATTTCTTTACCTCTTGGTCATTATAATTGCATAGAATATAGCCTTATTTGTAAAGTCTGAGGTAACAAATCTGTTAGAGGAGAAAGTATAGTTCTCTTGCTGAATAAACAGGCAAGCACTTGGTGTAACTTCTGTAAAAAAAAAAAGACTTGAAAAAGTTTGTAGTGTGCTTACAAAGTTTATGTACGTAACAGTACACATATCATTGAGAGTGAAGCCGAGAAATAGTCCATTCAAACTCAGCCAGTGATTTTTCCAAAAACAAAGCTGGGTAGAGGTGGTGAAAAGGGAGATTTATTTCATTAATAATAATTTTATTTATTAATTATTGTTTCTTATCTAATCTGGGTTAACCTTTTAATAACTATTGTGAAACAGTGATTAAAAAGGGGGAGAATAAGGGATTTGCATGAAGTGGCAGCCAGAAAGCATGAAATCATATTAGGGTAATTTAATTGTACTCTAAACTGAATCACTCTTTCATGTGTCCCCAAGAGGCACGCATACAACCATGATATGAATTCCATTTCTTTCTCTCATTGGGCTTCTTTCTTTGATCAGTTTTCTCCTTATTAAAGTGCCTGGATCATAGGAATATTGTGAAGAATGCTGGAGTAATTCATGAGGAACATTGGAATATTCTGAAGCTGTCCAAAGGCGGTGCATATTCATTCCGTTTCTGTATAGATCTTGTAGTGTTTATGAAGGATGTCCTCTACTTTTCTTTTATCTTTTTGTAGGACAGAAAGTGACCATGGAAAATCTTGAGGAGGAAAATACTGCTGTCCTTTCTTGCCTGAGGACTTTGGAAAACTTTCTTTCAAAACCAAATGTGGAGGAAGGATCTAACCTGAATGTACAGTACCAGCAGAGCATGCAGGTGAGCGTATGTGGGAGTTGTGGGACTATGTAGTTGAAGAATAAAATACTGTTTCAGGGTCAGCCTTACTAAAGGCCCCTGTGCCCTGGAGTCTGCATAATCAGGAGGGTTGTAGGAACCCTGTGTCAGTCTTACAGAGACTGTTTTAACTCTGTAACAATACTAATTGGAGGGTGGGGGGCTGTGTTCAGAAGGGGATGGAAATAATGTCAGTACCTTATTCTAGTCCTTACTGCTTCATGTATTTTTAAATTTTCTTTTCTTCTATTAACAAAATATGTTTTTTCTCTCTCTCCTTATCCCTTTCTATCAGTTCAAAACAAAACAAAACAAAACAAAAAACCCTTGTAACAGACAGGAAGAGTCAAGCAAAATAAATACCTACATTGGCCTTGTCTAAAAAATACCTTCAAAATTTTGTGCTCTGGGTTTTATCACCTCCGCTGGGAGGAGGGCAGCCTGCTTTATCACCAATCATCTGCATGCATAGTAGGTCATTGTATTGCTCAAAGTCTTTCAGAGTAGTTTGTTTTTATAATGTTGTTGTTCATGTATAAACTGTTCTGATTCTGCTCCCTTCACTCTCTGTCAGTTCATTCAAGTCTTCCTAGGTTTCTTTGAAACCATCCTTTGCATTATTTCTTATAACAATAGTGTTTTATTAGAGTTACGTGTTGTAATTTGTTCAGCCATTCCCCATATGGAAGTCTTAGTTTCCAGTTCTTTGCTGCCATCAAAAGAGCTGTTGTAAATATTTTTATACATATGGGAGCTTTTCCTCTTTCCTTGATCTCTTGCCTTGTGGTGGCATTACTAGGTCAAAGGGTATACATAATTTGTTAACTTTTGACCATTGTTCCAAATTGCTTTCCAGAACACTGCATCAATTCATCTCTATACTTCACAGTGCATTAGTAGCCCATTTTCCTGAAATCCCTCCAGCATTTGTAATTTTCCTTTTTTGTCAGCTTTGCCAGTCTGAGTGGTGTGAAGTGGAACCCCAGAGTTACTTAGTGATTTGGGTAATTTTTTCATATGGGTAGGATTTCTTCCCTTGAAAACTGCTTGTTTGTATTCTTTGGACATTTATCATTTGGGGAATGACTCCTTTTCTTATAAAATTGAAATTAGTTCCTTTTGTATCTTTGAAATGGGAACCTGGGAATTGGGAATTTGCTGCAAAGATTTTTTTCCCAATAGGCTACTTCCCTTCTAATTTTAGCTACATTGGTTGTGTTAATGTGAAATCTTTTAAATTTTATGTAATCAAAATTGTGCGTTTTACCTTCTTATGATCTTCTTTGTTTTGTTTCATCATGAACTATTTCCCTATCTATAGATCAAAAAACTTATACATTACTGTGACAGCCTCCTATGTGCCAGGCACTGTACTAAATACAGGGAAAGACAGAAGAAAGTCTCTTCCTGAAAGGAGCTCACAATCTAATGGGGAAGACAGTAATGCAAATAACTGTACAAACAAGCTGTACACAAGATAATTAGGAAATAATCAACAGGGAGAAGACACTAGCTTTGTTAAGGGGTACTGGGAAGGGCTTCTTATGGAGGCTAGGATTTTATCTGGGACTTGAAGGAGGCCAGGGAAGGCAGGAGGTGGAGGTGGGGGCAGGGAGGAAGGACAGCAAGAACAAATGCCTGAAATTGGGAGATGGAGTGTCTTGTGCCATCTTGCACACCACCTCAAGAATGACTGAAAACAAAGCAAAGCGAAACACGAAAACATCATGTCATAGGAACTTCAGAAGCTCTTGGAGCTGTAGAATAAGTTCAAACTCACAGGCCTCTTGTTGAGGACTTTTCGCTGTCTGGCCTCTACCTTGCTGAGACAATCCTCTGTTTCCACCATGGACCTTTCCCTTTAGCCAGGATAATGGTCTCACGGTCCCTAGAACAGACTATGCAGGATGAGTTTCCTTAGGTTGTATTAATCACCTCTCTCACATTCCTGACCAGCAGCTGTTTGAGCCCTTTGGTGATGGCGAGGTCACTGACTTACAAGTCAGCGTGCTTTGTTGTCATATAGCTATATTATTAGAAAGCTTTTCCTCGTAAATACCCAGGCTTGGCGTCCATGGAGCTCTTACCCTTTGGTCCTAGTTCTACCCTCCAGAGCTACATAAAAGACATCATATTTCCTCTTGTGCATCACAGCATTTGAGATATTTAATGGTAGCTATTGTGCAGATCTCCTTTTCTCTCCTGCCCTCTACCTTTTCTCTAGGCTGATCATCTTCAGGCTTTCATCTCTTCCACTGTGTGACGTGAAATTATTTTGAATCCCTTCATCATCCTAATCATTTTTCTCTGGCCAGACAGAGTAGGTCTAATCCCTCTTTCACAGAGAAAATACTTGAAAACATTTATCATATGCCTCCAATTCTTCTTTCCTCCAGGTTAAACATGCCTGTTATTTTGTCTAGTTCTACAACTTTTTTGTAAAATTTTGTAAAAGGGGGAAAATATGAAAAAAAAAGACAAAAAGTGAAAATAGTATGCTTCAATCTGCATTCAGACTCCATTTGTTCTTTCTCTGGATGTGGATAACATTTTCCACCATGAGTCTTTTGTAATTGTCTTGGATCATTGTGTTGCTGAGAAATCATTCATAGTTGATGATCATACAATGTTGCTGTTACCATGTACAGTGTTTTCCTTGTTCTGCTCATTTCACTTTGCATTAGTTCATACAAGTCTTTCTAGATTTTCTGAAACTGGCATGCTCATCATTTCTTACTGCACAATAAAATAGTATTCCATTGCATTCATATGCCACAACTTGTTCAACCATTTCCCAACTGATGAATATTCCCTCAATTTCCAATTTTTTGCTTTCATGAAAAGAGCTTTGTAATGAGTCTTGTAAACTAAAAGTAAACAAATTAATAAAGACCAAAAAAAAAAAAAGAAAAGAGCTGCTATAAATATTTTTGTACATATAGGTCCTCTTTTGTTTTTAATGATCTCTTTGGGACACAGACCTAGTAGTGGTATTGCTGGATCAAAGCACATGCAGAATTACCTTGCCCTTTGGGCATAGTTCCAAATTGCTCTGTAGGATGATTGGATCGGTTCACAACTCTACCAACAGTGCATTAGTGTCTCATTTCCCCCATATCCTCTCCCACATTTATTGTTCTCTTTTTTCATCAGATTAGCCAACCTGATCTGTGTGAGGTGGTAGCTCAGAGTTGTTTTAATTTACATTTTTCTCATCAAAAGTGATTTAAAGCACTTCTTCATATGACTTCATCTGGAGTATGTTTGATTCTGAGCACTACAGTTTAAGAAGGATATTGATAAACTGGAAGGGGTCCTGGAGAAGCTAACCAAGATGGTGAAGGACCATGAGTACTTGTCATTTGAGGATTGATTGAGAGAAGAGGGAATCTTTGACGTGCAGCAGAGAAGACTTTGGGGGATGAGGGCTCTCTTCAAGTACCTAAAGGGATGTATGTTGAACAGGGTTTACACTTCTAGACTTCTTCCAGAGAGCAGAAATAAGAGTGATGGGAGAAGATTCAGAATCAGATTTAGACTTGAGTCAGGAAAAACTTCCCAATACTTAGAGCTGTCCAGAAGTGGAATAGGATGCCCAAAGTGTTGATGAATTTCCTACTCTTTTCAGGTCTTTGGGGTGGTGGGGGACAAGTTTGTTATAGTAGGGTTTCCTTTCATGTATGAGTTGGACTAGATAGCCTCTGAGTTCCCTTCCAACTTTCACATTCTGTCATTTCTGTGTTTCTGTGATATCCACAGTTGGAGGAGAGAGCTGAGCAGATCCGTTCAAAATCTCATCTTATTCAGGTAGAACGGGAGAAGATGCAGATGGAACTGAGCCATAAGAGGGCTCGAGTTGAACTTGAGAAGGCAGCAGCAACCAATGCCAGGAATTATGAGGTGGGTATGAACTAGAGGTTAAACCATTTCTAGACAAGCCTCTCTAGAGAACTGGGATCTTGTATGATACCTGCCAAATAAATAAGTGCCCAGTCAGCTGAAAAATCCCACAGTGACATGACAGTATGTAGCCAGAGGAGCTTTGAGTCTGGAATGCTTAGGCATTCTTCCCCTGGGCCAATTATTTAAATGACTTAGGTAATTGGAAATGCTTCAGATCCTTGACAGTGATGAGTTGGAATGGTGACAGTGCTAGCACCCATATGAGAAGAAACGTAGCCTAAATATGACTTTGAAAGTTTTTGGGTTGAATGTGCTTATAGGTTTACTGAGCTTTATTGCTTAAGTAAGCAGCTGTGTCTAGGATTTGACCTCGTGGCATTCTTCCTTCCTCTGGGAAAATAATAGATGTATTGGCAGACACCAAGTATGTAATAGAGGAATTGGGAAAGATAGATGCCTATAAAGGAAACCCCCTGTCCCATCCATCGACAGACTGCACAGGCTAGGGTCTTGCATTTTGCCTGAGTGGTGACAGAGCCCTGCAGAGGATCAGGCTGGGCTATGATTCCTCAGCTCCTCTGAGGTGATGTGGTATAATCCTCTTTTAGTATGTAAATCCCTGACTTGATTTGCTTTGATTAGCAGAGCAATTTGCTATGGGTTTTTCAATAAGTGCTAATCAATTTTAGCAGAAATGCTGCCAGGGTTGAAAGCTGAGAATTGGATTACAAAGCCTTGGTCTCTTCCCTCTGCCTCCCAAGCCCCCTTTCTCTGAGGAAGCTTTTGCTGTCCATTCTATAGTGAATGTTCGTATATTTTTTCTTGCTAGGTTGCTATGAAAACAGTGGAGAAAATCTCAGTGTGATAGTAATTTGATTTTTTTTTTTAAACCCAGATGATGTGGGTGGCTAGGTGGTCCAGTGAATAGAGCACCAGCCCTGGAGTCAGGAGGACCTGAGTTCAAATCCAGCCTCAGACACTTAACACTTACTAGCTGTGTGACATTGGGCAAGTCACTTAACACCAATTGCCCTGCCTTTCCCCCTCCAAAAAAAAAAAAACAAAAAACATAGATGATGTGGTTCCCAAATAATGATTTGTTATGAAGTCCCTGGCTTTCAGTTAGCTTGAATTGGGATAAACTGTCAGTCCTGGACCAGAGAGTATTATGCTTTTCTGTCATTTCCCTGGCTGGGCTATGCTCTCAACAGAGTTTTTGTGTTAAGTGGATTTTCCTGGCACTTTGGTTCAGTTTCAGCAGTTAAACAGTGAGTTTGCTAACCGAGTGGCTACTAGGAGGACTCTGTGTGGGGGTCTGGAGAGTGGAGACAGCTCTCCTTGCTGTCTTTTTCCCATGGGAGGAGTGGAAAAGGGACCAGACTGGGAATTAAGAAACCTGAGGTTTTGTTTTTTCTCTCCAATTTTCCAGTTAGTTATGTGATGTTTCTTAAATCACTTTATCTTACAGTCTGTTTTCCTCCTCTAAAAAATACCAGATTTTTTTTATAGATAAATTTTTATTGATGAAGTTTTTTTATATCACCAAAATTTCTTCTCTTCTTCCTACAGAGCCTTCCCATATAATAGATATTTTTTAAAGATTAAAAAAAAGGAAGGGAAAAGAAAAAACTCAGCAAAACTGATTGATACATTGAAAAAGTCTGAAAATATGTGTAATATAATGTAAAATGGACATCTTACCTCTGTGAAAGAGTGGTGTGGACATGTCTTCTCATATCTTTTTGGAACAATACTTGTTCTTTGTGATTTTTCATTATTCACTTTTGATTTTTTTTGTGGTGGTTCTTTCCTTTTATGTTATTGTAGTTATTGTATATATTTTCTTGGCTCTTACTTTACTTTTTATCAGATCATATAGATCTTTCTATGTTTCTCTCTATTCATCACACACATCATTTCTTACAGCACAGCAATATTTCATTAAAATTCACATACCATGGATGTTTGGCTATTTCTGAATCAATGGGCAGCCACTCTGTTTCCAGTTCTTTGCCATCACAGAAAGTATTGCTATAGTGACTTGTTTCTCCTTTGTTGTATGGGTCACTGTGAGTTGGATGTAATACAGAGTTAGCCCACCCTATTTCTCCTCTAGACTTTATTCTATGGAATTTAATGGAAGTTATTTTCTTTCATTTATAGAGAGAGGCTGACCGCAACCAGGAACTCATGACCCGTATCAAACAGCTCCAGGAGAGGGAGGTAGAAGCAGAGAATAAATTGAAGGAACAGACCGAAATCAATAGGTCGTGTAAACAAGATCTGGATGTGGCAAACAAGAAGCTCCAGGAGAAAGAGAACAAGTTAGCTGAAGCTAATCAGGTGAGTCTTTGAAAAGCGTTAGAGGCCCCATTTCCAGATCATGGGAGTTAGAATTGGAAGGAAACTTAGGGATCATATGGTTCATTTTACAGAGAAGAAGTTGAAACCAGGAGAGATTAATTCACTTTCTAAAGGTTACACTGGACCGAAGGACCCTGTGATCTTTTAACATTTTTTCTTTGGGGTGCAGATGGAAGTTTCCATTTCTTCTGTTGGCATGTGATAACTCTAAAACTGGAGCAGACACTGTTCATGTTTAAGCGGCTCATCAAAGACTGTCATTTTACAAGAAGAAGCTAAGACTAAGAAGGACCCTTTTCATTGGTGTCCATGGTTGTTGATTCTGAGGGGAGATGAGAGGGAAAAAAAAAAGTGAAGGAAAGGAAAAGGTGATGGCAAGCACATATTCCTTTTAGCTCTTTCTTTGATGGCTATTGGATGCTGCCTAAAGCTTATTTTAGTGTTGGCACAGTAAGAGAGTATGCTTGGCATTCATTTTTCATAATGATTGTTAGTGTAAGAATAAGATGACTGGAGGGGGGGGGAAGGGCGGTGATGTTGGTTTGGTGTGGATGAATGTGCACCTGCAGCCTGCTACACATGGGCTGCCTCACGGGAAGGTGTGAATAATAAATGTGGGCCAGGTGGAAAATGCAGGCTAATTGCAAGCAAATTCATTTATTCATCTGAGGGTCAGGAATTATATAGGCAAAGCATACATTGTTTTATGGCCACTCCCATAACACATTTCCCAATACAGTAAGTGAGTACAGGACTCCTAGCATGGTGGTCCAAGTTCAGGAGGATGGGTGATCTGAATTCCATGGGTAAACACAAACAAAAGCAAGATCCATATCTTAATCAAGGACTGAACAAGGAATAAGATGGTTAGCCAACAATCCTGAGATAGATTGAGCCCAGAGAGAAAAACAGACCATGAGCAAAACTCTGGCCTGGATTTTCTTAAATGGACTCTCTCAGCACTGGCCCTTGATACACACCGACTCTTCTTCTGTAGTCCTATTTCTCATGGACGCTATTTATTGTTAGTTACTTTCTGTGTGATTCATAGTCATAAAAATGAGAAGTCAAGTGACAGATTGAAAGTGATGGACTTTTCTTTATTGCCTCTTGTTTTGGGGGGTTTATCAGTCTGCCTGACCTTTTGGATGAGTGATTTAACCTCTGTTTATCAGTGCTTATTTGATGTCACCACATTCTGCCTTAGGAATTAGTTAACCTGATGATCTTGGGTTTTTTTTTTGTTTGTTTGCTTTTTTTCTTTCTCTTTCTTTTGGATCCAGACCATCAGTGAGTTAAAGGGGAAAATTTCTGAGTTGCAGTGGAATATAATGAACCAGGAGATGCAAGTGAAGAACTTGGAATCCCAGAAGCAGGAACTGATGGAACAGTTAGATGTACAGCACAAGTGAGTATAGCACAAGCGTGGCCCTTTCAGAGGAAAAAGAAACAGCCACCTAAAACCTCTTGCCTCTTTGTAGATGCTTTGAAGGGGGAATTTCTTTCATGGATTTTGCTTTCTATTGGTTAAAGAAAAGTTTCTCTTTTTTCCAGCTGTGCATGGTACAGGTCTATGAAATTTTGGAGGCTGCCATTGTATAGAAATTAATATAAGTTGGAGGGGGCAGAGTCAAGATGGCAGAGTAGAAACAGGACTTCTGCAGGGCTCTGGCTTCTGCCTCCTCCAATTCATGTAAAAGGTGACTGAATAAACTTTGGAGCAGCAGAACTCACAAAATGACACAGAGAAGCTAATCTCCTGCTGAGGACAGCCTGTCAGGCCAGCAGGAAGCAGCCAGTGCAGGGCTCTGGGAGCAGAGCCCAGCCTCGCACAAGTGGGAGATCTTAGCCTTAGGGCAGCCATAGCCAGCTGCCAGCTAGAGGGACTTCAGATCACCAGCAACTGTGGTGGTTTCCAGAATTATCAACCCATAGATGCTAAGGACAAACTGAGAGGTCAGTGCAGTGTGGACTTTGGGATCCAGTAGTTTGGGAGTGCGGTTGGCCTTTGCTCCTGGGGGCGAGAAGCAGCTGAGGTGCAGCAGCTGTGCAGCCGCAGCTCCTGGCCTGCAGATTGTAGGGAGACCAGGCTACCAGTCTGAGGAGTAATCATTCTTGCTTTAACCTGCTTGGATCTGGATGGCAGTCTAGGGTGGAGGTCCTGGGGTGTGTGACCAGCTTGCCAGAGTGTGTGGAGGCCTCAGAGAGGGCACCCATCTAATACCTCTGGCAGCTGAGAAAACCCCAGCATTTGGGACAAAGCTCCCCTGTCTGGTAGCAGAGTCCTACTGTGGCAAAAAGCCCAAAAGTCAAGTAATTGAGTGGCAGCATGAGCAGGCGAAGGAAGCAAAGCAAACAGAAGAATCCAACTTTACACTCCTATTTTGGGGGACAAAAAGGATCAAAGCATGGAACAGGAGGAAGACAGTGAAGTCAGAACTCTTGCACCAAAAGTTTCAAAGGAAAATAAGAACTGGTTACAGGCCATAGAGGACCTTAAGAAGGATTTTGAAAAGCAAATAAGAGAAGTGGAGGAAAAATTGGGAAGAGAAATGAGAATGATGCAAGAAAATTATGAAATGAGAGTCAACAACCTGACTGAAGAAAATAAAACCTAAAAAAATAGACTAACTTGGGAGCGGCTAGGTGGCGCAGTGAGTAAAGCGCCAGCCCCAGAGTCAGGAAGACCCGAGTTTGGTTCTGGTGTCAGACACTTAACACACACACACACACACACACACACACACACACACACACAAACTAGCCATGTAACCTTGGGCAAATTACTTAACCCCAACTGCCATCCAAAAAGGCAAAAAAAAAAAAATTAGACTAACTCAAATGGCAAAAGAGGCTCAAAAAGGCAACGAGGAGAAGAATGCCTTAAAAAGCCAAATTTGCCAGAAAATTTGGAAAAAGAATCTTAAAAACTCACTGAGGAGAATCATTACTTCAGAATTAGAGTGGAGCAAATGGAAGCTAGTGACTTTATGAGAAATCAAGATGCTGTTAAACAGATCCAAACAAATGAAAAAATAGAAGGCAATGTGAAATATCTCATTGGGAAAACCACTGACCTGGAAAATACATCCAGGAGAGATAATTTTAAAATTATTGGACTACCTGAAAGTCATAATCAAAAAAAGAATTTATAAATCATCCTCCAAGAAATTCTCAAGGAAAATTGCCCTGATGTTTTAGAACCAGAGGGCAAAATAGAGGTTGAAAGAATCCACCAGTCACCTCCTGAAAAAGATTCCAAAAAGAAAACTCCTAGGAATATTATAGCCAGGTTCCGGAATTCCCAGATCAAGAAGAAAATATTACAAGCAGCCAGGAAGAAACAATTTGAATATTGTGGAAACACAATCAGGATAACCCAGGATCTGGCAGCTTCTACACTGAGGGATCAAAGGGCTTGGAATATGATATTCCGGACGTCAAAGGAGCTGGGATTAAAACCAAGAATCACCTCCCCAGCAAAACTGAGTATCATGTTTCAGGGGAAAATATGGTCATTCAGTGGAACAGAGGACTTTCAAGCATTCTGGCTGAAAAAACCAGAGTTGAGTAGAAAATCTGACATTAAGATACAAGAAGCAAGAGAAGCATGAGAAGGTAAACAGGGAAAAGAAATCATAAGGAATTTATCAAAGTTTTATTTACTATTTACATCCCTACATGGAAAAATGATAATTTTAACTGATGAAACTTTTCTCAGTATGAGAATAGTTGAAGGGAATAGAAATGTATGTATATATAGGAGGGTATATGGGCATATGAATACATATGTGGGTGTGTGTAGATATGTGTATAGGTATACTTAGATAGAGGGCACAGGACCAGTTAAATAGGAAGGGATGATACTTAAAAGGTGAAATTAGGAGGTCAGAGAGGAATATAATGAGAGGAGATGGGGAGAGACAGAATGGGGTAAGCTAGCTCATATAGAAGAGGGAAGGGAAAATGGTTACAATGGAGGGGAAGAATAGGAAGGCAAAAGGGAATGGGTCAACCTTATTCTCATTGAATTTAGCTCAGCGAGGGAATGACATGCATACTAAATAGGGTATCTCACCCTACAGGGGAGTAGGGGGGAAGGGAATAAGATGAGGGATGATGGAAGGGAGGGCAGGCTGGTGGGGAGGGAAGTTGGAAGCACCCACTTTTGAAAAGGGACAGGGTCAAAGTAGAGAATAGAACAAGGGGGAGGTGGGAAAGAGGGAGGGAAGCAGTTAGTCTTTTACAGTATATTCACTATGGAAATGTTTTGCATAGGTACACATGTACGACCTGTATTGAATTGCTTATCTTCTCAGTAAGGGTGGGTGACAAGGGAGGAAGGGAATGAATCTGGAATTCAAAGTTTTAAAATCAAATGTTTAAAAAAATAAATATATATATATATATATACACACACACACACTATTATTAAAATTATTTTACATGTACCTGGGAAATAAGATATACAGGCACTGGGGCATAGAGATCCACTGTGCCCTACTGGAAAGTTGGAGGGATTGTGGGAGAACATATGGGGGAGACCAGATTGGAGGAGGGGATATCCAGTGGGATCGCTATTTTGGGGTGGTGTGTAGGGGAAAAACGGCGAGAAAATTTGTAACTCACAATCTTGGGGAAATGAATGATGTAAACTAGAAGTTAATAAAGCATTTGATAAAATTAATACACTTATTTTATCATTCTAACACACATATATACATGTTTCCTTCCCCAGCTGTTATAAATGAGAAAAGCCTACATGATTTGCTGGATTGATATTATAGAAATCTTAATAGTATATTCATGGGAAAAGCTTAAAGTTAAATTATAGTTACTTATTGTATTAATGATAACTAATCTTAAACCTAATCCTCTGTTGTCTTGATTAGTAAGTAGCTCCCTAGGCTAAGATCTAATGTAGTTATGTAGTAGGCTTAGAGTTTTTCTTTTCATTATTAAAATTCTACATATGTGAGAAATCAATAGAATTATAGAATGTCATTAAGTCATTCAACAAGTATTTATTAAACACTCTGTGTCAGGCACAGTGCTGAGTGCTAATGATATAAAGAAAGGCACGAAAAAGAAGTCCCTGTTCTTGGGCAGCGTCCATTGTAAGAAAGGACACTAGTTCAGCCCCCTTAGGAAGAGGGAGGGACTTGCCCATTGTCTCGAAGATAGGAGAGGGCACTTGTGTGCCTTGAGAAAGTTTGCAGATGTTCTTATTCCCTTCCTTTCCAAATTAAGGCATGAACAGAGTGGTTTGCTTCAGTTTAGATAAACAGTAGTAGAAGTACAACCAAATTAGTTTATATAAAAGTACAGTCACAAATTAGTGATTGTAACTTCTCTTTTCATCAGTGATTTTGCACCCGTTAAAGAACCATCAAAATTAAGGTGCTTTGCATTATTTTATTAAATGGAAAGAAGATTTGACAATTGATATTATGCCATTGATAATTCTATGTAATTTAAAATTATTTTCAGTTTGCTGAAGCCCCTTTTACATTAATGTTTTTTAAAAATTTGGATAGCATCTGTAAAGAGTGTACTTCTGGATTAGCTGGCAAGTGTTGAGTTGCTGCTGATTCTACCTAGTTCAACATTGCTAACCGGAATTTTAGCATGTCAAGATTTTAGTTCTATTTCACAACCAAATTACTTGCAACACTTTATAATTCCATCTATTCTAGAATTCTGAAGCCATTGTGTTTTCTTGCAAATTTTCACATTTGTGAATGCATTGCTTTAATATCATGTTAGAGGACCAGATTGTTTCAGAGTGACCTTTAAGAGATGTCTGTAACTTGTTCATTAAAATTTTCTTCTTGGTGGTGGAATCTGAAAGAAATTGAAAAGCTTTTTTATTAATCTGCAAAATTCAAGAATTACCTCATTTAAAAAAAATGTATTTACTTCATTAAAATCTGTGTGGTACTGCGTTACAAATTTGTTTTACTGAAGAGCATTTGGTTGTACTTTATTTCTCTTTACTCACTGTAACTAGAGTAAAAGATGTCATTAAAGAAATTTATGATCAATAAAGATGGACTTGACAGATGATAAAAACAATGGATAACTTATGTGCTTCACTGGTCCTTGAGATATGAAGAGAATAAAGAAGGTCTTGAACATGCTGTAGGAGTTCCTCAAACTTATGGGAAGACATGGACAAATGTGCAGTGTGGACAAGGAGGGGTAGGTCTGCATTGATGAGAGGAATATATACATACATTGCTGGGATTATAGATCATTTTACTATTTGAGTTTTTGCCATAATGTCATAACCTCATCTTCACGTTTTTTAATTATCAGTCTCAAGTCAAAGTAGTCCAGTCTGGTGACAGTACATTGTATATATAGGAAATGTTCATGGAGAATCCTTTTATGGATAGTATTGACATATGGAAATATTGGACTCATCTTCAGTGATAAAATATCATAGCTGATTTTATCATATAAGTAGTTTGTTGGAAAAGTGTTTTGTTTTGAAATTGAATTGATTCAAAATTATCTCTTTTTATATTTTGTTGTGGTTATTAATAAATTCAGTAAGTAGCAAGAAAGCCCTAATTATTCAGACTTCTAATTTTACAGTTAAAACTACTGACATTTTTTTGAGATGAGGTTCACAGGTTTCACCATATGTCGCAAGGGTCCATGCTATGCAGGTTAAGAATCCTTGCTTACAGAAAGTGACATTCATTCATCATCCTGACTCTGAAATTGGAAAATAGGCATCTTTATTGTTATCAGAACCATGGTCTGTTTGATGACATCTGATTTAATGATTCTTTTTTTTTTTTTTTGCCTTTTGGAGGGCAGTTGGGGTTAAGTAACTTGCCCAAGGTTACACGGCTAGTTTTTTTGAGTGGCTGTTAAGTGTCTGAGGCCGGAACTGAACTCAGGTCCTTCTGACTCTGGGGCCAGCGCTTTACTTACTGTGCAACCTAGCCGCCCCCGATTCATATTTTTTTAAGAATGAAAGACTCTTTTAAGCTTACCAGTGTCCCTTCATTCTTGAGAATGAGCAAATCCAGAGAATGACCTTCTTGAAAAAGAAACCATCACTTAATGAAATTTTTTTTCTTATCTTTTAGTGAAATACCTGTAGCTGGCTGGCTAAGCCCTTGTTTTTGGCTACTGAATGTATGGAAAATTCCTGAATTTCAGAGTTTTATATGTATATATATTAAAAGTACAGTACTTTTCAAATTTTCCAATGACACATGCATCTGTAATTACCCATTTCTTTATTGCTGTAGTGATAGGCTCATTACTGGGCTTCTTCCAGCTTTTTAAAATCTTAAGTTCAGCTCTAGACTGTTTTTATTCCACTTTAAATGCAATAAAACATCCATATGTGAAAGTCAAGAAGTAATTTAATTTCACATTGTCTTGCCTACTCTATAAATAATTAAGTCTGACAGTTTTTTTGTGACTATATAGCACCCCATTTTAGAGCCTCTCCCTCTTAGCTCCTGTAGTTTATATTCAGAAATACTAGTCATCATTTGATAGCCAGAAATAAATACTTTGATTTATGACTTCTTATTTTATTGTTAGTAATGGTCAGGTGACAGGTCAGTAACAATGAAATGGTTGTTGACAGCATCATGGTATTTGCTTTCCTAATTACTTGACATCCATTGATGGTGCTTGGAAACAAAGGAAAAAGTGCAGATCAACACAATTAGAACTGAAAACCATCAATCACTTTCTTCTTTAATAAAAGCACTGTACTATATTGATTTCCAGATATGGGATCTATATTTACCATACTCTACTGAACATAGCAATTTTCTTCTGCTGCTAGAATATAGATTACAGCAAAGTATAAATTACAGAAGCATTTGGATTGCCACATTAGGTGGTGTGGTAGGAATAGCATTTGTTTTATGTTGTCTGGGGTGGTTTCTTTTTAAAGGAGGCAAGGAGGCCATTCTCAGGATTTGCTTGTACTGTAGAATTAAGGGATATAAAAAGTTTAGCCAATGGGGAGTGGGTGTTCTGAGATATGGTGTGGTTCACTTTCCCCTGGTGAATATGGAGGCATAAAGAAGCAGTATCTATTTATAGTAATTATTTCCATTTTAATCCTCTATACTTACTAATTTTTATTACTTTTCATGGTCCATGTGTATTTCATTGTATTTTAGTCCCTAGGTTGTATTACTAGACTGGTCTTAGTTATGCCATTGCTCAAAATTGGTGGCAAATTGAACTCTAGATAAGGGCCATTGCTGTCAATGATGTGTGCCTTGGAAGGTATGTTACTGTTCCACAGGTGCTTGGAGTCATCACTGTTAACACATATGGATTGGATAATAACAAATGTCACCAGTGTTGCATTGTGTTATAGAGTTGAACTGGAAACACTGGAATGGCTCAAGTTTGGCCTAGCGCAGAGCATGTGGGCTTAGTCAGGACTGCAGTGACTTCATGGGTAATTTTGTGGTTGAAATCGAGGAAGGGCTATACAGAGGAAATGGAGCTTCAGGTAAGGAAGGCCAAATACAGGAGGCTTGTTACCCTTGTTAAAACAGTTTTTAGTGTCAAAGGAACCTTCTAAATGGGATAAGGTTAAAGCTCCCACATATAGCCTGATGGGTGCATGAGGAACTTGCCAGGGAAAGTAAAAATATTACAAAAAAATTATTGCTTCTTAAAAATACATTTAGAAAAGCTGGAACCTTTGTAGAAGGGAAATGAACAGTTTGTGCATTCAGCAATTAGAGACAGAGAAAAATGCTTTTGTTTTTTAAGTATTGTGTCTTGAAAGCAGAAGGGCATCTTATGTACTTAGTGACAGCACAGGTGAAGAGGGCATCCCTCATTGGGTCAAAGATCAGCAGGCTGCAGGCAGAAAATACCCAGAGGGTTTGCTGGAGAAATGTATTGAATTCTGCTTAGATGAGGACTATAAGTGAATCAAATGGGAGAAGAGTGAGGATGAGAATTCCACATTGCTGGTGTTAAGGGTGCCTTGGGTCTACTCTATCACCATCCTCTGGGGTGGGGCGATTTCCTTCACAGGGAGTTGGAGGGTGTGTGACTTCACTACCATGGCATTTGGAGGGTTGCAGAAGTCTTAACAGCAGTCTAAGGATCCAGTTTAAAAAGTGCTAGTGGGAATCTTGTCTAAATAGCTTAATGAACATCCGTCTATAAAGGGTTAGTGGGAGCCATTGTAGAGCTTCCCTGGGCTGCAGAGCTCCATTGGCTTGGGGCGCTCACCACTCACTGACTCTTGTTAGATCACTTGGAGGCAAATATCTTTTGTCTCTTGGTGCCTCAATCAGGAAGATCGTTATGAGTGTGTAAAGATGAATTGTTGCAATTCCCCAGTGATCGGCCAGGAAGAGGTTGAAATTTCTAAAGGAAATACCTTTGGTGAACTGGACCTGTGCTGCTTCATCTTCCTTTTTTTCCCTTGATCAAACTATACAGTTTGATTTTAAAATTCTTTTTCAATTAAGATTTATTTTCACTTCCTTCCTACTGTCCTCTTCCACTGGGGAAAAAAAAAGAAAAACAAAACCTATGTAGTATGCGCATCAAGGAAAACAAATCCTCATGTTGATCATGTCCCAAAAGGTGTGTCTCATTCTGCATATTTAGTCCATCACCTCTCTCAGGATATGAGTGGCATTCTTCATCATCAGTCGTTTGGAATGATGGTTGGTCATTGCATTGATTTCATATTTCATCGGTAAATTTTTTTTTTTTTTTTGCTTTTTGGAAGGCAGTTGGGGTTAAGTGACTTGCCCAAGGTCCCATGTCTAGTAAGTGTTAAGTGTCTGAGGCAGGATTTGAACTCAGGTCCTCATGACTCCAGGGCTGGTGCTTTCTTCACTGTGCCACTTAGCTGCCCCTGCACCACTTTTCAAAAGCAATTGCTGATCTCTTATTGGGCCTTAGTTGCTACTGAGATGACAGGGGATCAAAACATTACCCTTTGTCCAAAATTGCCTGTTGTGAATTCCATGATGTAATGTAGCCCTTCTGATAAAAATGGGTAGGACATAGGAAACTTCCATTGTTTAATGAAAATGTTGTATTCAAGATCAGATTGTCTAAGGCATGCATGTGTGCACACCCCCCATGCTTAGTCCCCATCATGAACATTGCCTTTTTTTGTTGGTGGCATAACCCTTCAGTCTAGCCTTAGTGCTTTGTCTCTGCTGACACCTTGATTCTCAAGGAAAGCCTTTTTACCTGTTTCCCTGTTGACTCTGACCATAATGTGAGAATTGTGTGTAGCTGGACATTGATGGTCGTTAAGTAATGTTGAGATAAACTGAGGCATGGGAGTCTTGGCACATTTTTATAATGGAGAGGATCCTATGGTCCTATACCCACCACAGCATAGCATCATGACCAAGATGTGAATGATAAGGTTGGTTTGTAAGAGAACTTGGAGGGATGCTGCAGACAGTATCTTCATCTTCACTAATTTTGGTCTGGGGACTTAAAATAAGCAAATTGGACAGTTTCTAGATGATATAGCTTTTTCTCCCTTTGTGATCAAGATTGATGAAGGAGTTTTGCCAACGCCTCCTAGACATTATTTTTCCTCTGTTGAGCCTAATAATCAGTTTGATAACAGCTGAAAAAGGGACAGCTAAATGGTGCAGTGGATAGAGTGCTGGGCCTGGAATTTGTGTGACCCTGGGCAAGTCACACCACCCTGTTTGCCTCAGTTCATCATCTGTAAAATGAGCTGGAGAAGGACATGGCAAACCACTCCGGATTTTGGCAAGAAAACTCTAATGGAGTCATGAAGGACTCAAATGGAGTCATGAAGAGTCAGACATGACTAAGACAACACATCCTCAGTGTGGACATGGTAAAACCATGAGTGCTTTTTGTGGTGGATATGGAATTATAGGATCTCCTCAACTAAAGAGGAGAAAACGGCTTCTTAGGCCAGTTGGAGCACTCCCCTTTGTAATAGCAATGTGACTTGATTCTGCTTTGTTTTCAACTTGCCTTCAGTTGACACATTGATGATACTGCTGTTTTTCCTCCATCTCAAGGTAAGAGCTTGTTCGTGCTTGCGCAGGTGATATTTATTCAGGATACTGTCTCATGTTGCAGTGTCAGTAAAGTGTGCCAGTGTCCAAGCTCTTTCAGAACTTATTATTCTTCCGTGTAGACTTCCTATACTGTAGCTTCTGATCAGGGCACCCATTTTTACTGTGAAACACTGCAGAGACTGGGCACACTGCCAACACATTTGCTAGGTCTTCTATCTTTGGTGTCACCTTTAGGCATCTGGTATTTCTTGAACACTAGAATGAGCTACTGGTACAGCAGCTCTATCATCATACGTCAGTTAGTGGGGTGGGGGGGGGTCTCCTTTTCCAGAAGTCGCACCTGTGGTGGATGAAGTAGTGCTGTGCCAGCAAGGGGGATTGCTTCCTGTTGCAGTGGTTTCTTGGATGTGTCCTTTAGTAAGGCTGCACTTAAGAGTATGAGCTACTTTTAGGCTTGATTAGTTTTAGATTTGACTCTTTCTGTTATTCCATCCCTGGCATGAAGTCGCCTGGCCCTTTATGTTCCCAAGGCTCTTGGATTCAAGTTCCTGGGCTGTCTCCACTGGGATCTGAGGGACGATGCTATTGAATCAATAAGTGTCTACTGTGTGCCAGACACTATACTAAGTGTTGGGGATGCAAAAAAGAAGCAAAATATAGTTCCTGTCCTCAAGGAGCTCATAGTCTAATAGCATGTGGTGGTGGTCTGACATGTGCTGCCTCCTGTCTCTCCCTCAGGAGCCCTGTTGTTTCAGCTAGGCTGGTTTGTCTGCCCTGTTGACCATGGGTGGAGATGGCTGACTCTTTTTCCACAGGAGTTGTTTCCCAAATGATGGCTGTGAAGGCCGGACCTGGAAGCAAGACTGGTAGTCTAGGGATTGTGACAGCTGTTAGGACTCCTTTGCCTGTCTACACTTTGGTGGCATTTGTTCAGTGGTGTTCATGACGAACGTGGGCCCCTTCTCTACAATGATTTTTCTTCTTGATGATGGCTGTGGATGCTGGGCTATAAGCAGATCTGGTGATTTAGGGCTGGGTTACTGCTATTCCAAGGATATTGAGCTCTGGGCCCTTGGCTATCTTCATCAGAATCTAAGATGAGAGAGGGATCAGGGTGCTGGCAGTTGTTTGATTTGCTTGGCACTTCTTTACCCTGGGTATCTTGCTATTTCACTGAGGCTGTCTTGCCCATCCCGTGTGTGTATTTTTACTAAGCTCTTCATCCATTGGATTATATTAGGTTTCTTCATAAGGACAGAGTTGTTTCAAGGTCAATTAAATGGTTGAAAGTCCCCTAGAAGATTGTTGGGACCTTTTCACCAAGGGGATGGCATGTGGTAGGACCAGAATTTATTCCTTCAAGAAGGTAAGGAAGCTTCCTTGGGATTTCGTTGATATAATAGTACAAAATTCCCACCCGGTGGGGAGTGGTATTCTGAAGTCTGGTAGAATTTCCACTATCCTAAGGGTTGTTGTTTTATGCTGCTGCTCTGACAAATGTGAAGGTTGGGGGAATAGAATCCCTTTTTAATAATTATGTCCTTTTAAATCTTTTAGTGTAACTCGTTATTTTTATTGTGTATTGTGGTTGATGAGTAGTATTTCATTACATTCTTATCCCAAGACTGAATCTTTGTATTGAGCTTAGACCACTGCTCAGAAGATGTGGCATTTGATAACCAGAGACAACTATTGATAAAGGCCATTTCCTTTAATTGTTTTATTCCTTGGAAGATGTCTTATTGTCCAGCCATGGCTTGAGTAATCATTGTAAAATGTACAGATTAAGTAATAACATGCCATAAGTAGAATTTTTTGGCGTTGAAAACGTGCATTTATAAAATATTAAAAAGTATTGTTTTATATCCAGTAGCTGCTGCTTACCTTATTTGCCCTTAGTCCAGGCTCTGCTGAAGTCATGCAGATCTTGTTAATATACTTCCATTAAATGGACTTTCATATTTGGAATTATGCTTAATTTGTGAAATGCTTCCATATATTTACATGATAACTCTCTTTTCTATTTGACAGAAAATGGCAGGAAGCCAGCCAAAGAGTCCTGGAGCTCCAAGAAAGCCAGAATCTTATAGCTGACAGTGAAAAGAAAATCAAAGTGAGTAGTATGTTGGTTTCCTTCCCTTTCCACGTTAGGTGAAGGTTTTTGTAGACATTTCAGATGGTGAACCTGGTATTTCTGAAGGACCATTCAGAAATGTGTTTGAGGATGGGATAGTATGGATGCTCTTTAATTAGTTCTGTGTTAGATGGGGCCATCTCAATCCTGTGGCCCCTGACATTGGGTTAATTACAGTTCCCTTAAATGTATTAAGTAGCTCTTTGTTCAGACAAATATGTAATCAATTAACTTGTCTTTTTGAGGGGAAATAAAATGGATGAGTTTTAATTTTATGGAATGCATGAATTTTGAGTCTGTGGCTACTGAGTTAAAGATCTGGCTAATGAGGTTAATTTGGCTAATAAGGCCAAATTTATAGTCTTTGATGGACCACTTATCTTTGCTTCACTGATAATCACACATTATACCTCTAATCCTATTAAGACATCTAGAAATAAGTGGATTAGGTGTCTGTAGCTGCTTGAAGAGAGAGACATCCCCATTGTTTAAAAAATGAGTCAAAATTTCTGTCCTGATATTTAGTCAGTAGCACTGTGAAGTGCAACAAATTTCATGCTTATTGAAAAAGGAATTTGCTAAGGTTTAACAGTTCATCAGCAGACTTTCAGTGCTCCCATGTTCCCTCTTCTTTGGGTACCTGGTTTTCTTAGGAGTTGGAGCAGAAGCTGTCTCTGCAGGAACAGGATGCTGCCATCGTGAAGAACATGAAGTCAGAACTTGTGCGTTTCCCAAAGATGGAGAGGGAAGTGAAGCAGCTGCGGGAGGAGAATGTCTACCTGAGGTAAAGAGGGAAGGAAAAAAGGGTCTGCTGCTGGCAGAAGCTCCAGAGTGTTTTGTTTCTCAAATAACTATTTAACTTTTCTAGAATCTCAGGTAGGCCCTCTGAGGTCAGGACCTATTCTTATCCATACCAGGTTAGCAGATCCTCTTCAACTCCCTCCAGAGTGTTTAAGTATGGTCTCTGCTTGAAGGTTTTCAGTGATGAGAAACTCATTAACTCAAGAGGTAACCCATATCAGGTCCTCAGGAACTGAAATCTGTCTCTCAATATCCTATTCATTGTTACTAATTCTGATCTCTGGAGTCAAGGAAAACTAGTCTAATTTTCTTCCACATTATAGTCCTTGAAATACTTGAAGTCAGCTGTCATGGCCTCCTTAATATTTCCCCTCAAAACCTCCAAACCTTGGAATCTTTTTTTTTTTTTTTGCTTTTTGGAGGGCAATTGGGTTAAGTGACTTGCCCAAAGTCACATGGCTAGTAAGTGTCTGAAGCCGGATTTGAACTCAGATCCTCCTGACTCCAGGGCCAGTGCTCTATTCACTGTGCAACCTAGCCTCCCCTGGAATCACTCTTTATTTTTTCCTCTTATCACCCATATCCAGTCAGTTGTCAAGTCTATTAGATTATGACTTTACTGCATCTTTTTCCCTTTCTCGATTCACCAGTCTATATCTTAGTTCAGGCCCTGAAGACACTGCCCCTCTGGACTTTTGTATTTTATGTATGATAGACACTTAAATGCTTGTTGAATTGAATTAGTGTGTTCTTTCTCCTCTAATTCATGTTCTTCACTGCTGCAGAAATCATCTTCCTAAGACACAGGGAGAAAGAATAGAATAAAATAAGCCATCCCACTGTCCTGCTCTGTGATAAAATAGAAACATCCAATTCTGACATTAGAAATATTTTGGGGTGGCTAGACGTGGCGCAGTGAATAGAGCTGGTCCTGGAGTCAGGAGGACCTGAGTTCAAATGTGGCCTCAGACACTTAACAGAAAAACTAGCTGTGTGACCTTGGGCAAGTCACTTAACCCCAATTGCCCTCCAAAAAGCAAAAAAAAAAAAATTTCTGCAGTCTGACTGCTTTCTTAATTCATTTCATATTTATTCCCTTCTTCACAAATTCTGAATTCTAACTCAAATGGCCTATTTGCAATTCCCTAAACCTTGAATTCAAACTCCTTTCTGTTTGCCTTCATGCCTGCTGGGTCCAATATCTGAATGGTCCCCAGCATTCTCAGCTTTACCTCTTAGAATAGCATGTGGCCTTCTAGGCTCAGTCTAGGTGCCTCTTATTGTGTGAGCCCTCTGGTGCCTCCCTCTCTAATTGTCAGTGCTTTTCTCATCTGTATGTATGAGTTATGTCCACTCCAGGAGATATAAGCTCCTTAAGGCCAGGAATTGTTTCATTTCATTTTTGTATCCCTATCACCAGGTATAATGCCTTGTACCTAGTAAGTGCTTAATGCATATTTGTTGAATTAAAATCTGTTCCTTCATTCAGGTAATGATAAAAGTATGAACCAAGCATGAGCAAGAACATGGCACTCCACTAGAAGAAATCATATTGATTTTATTTACGTTGTTCTCGTTTTATATTAGGTTTCTTTTTCACTCTACTTCAGTTAATACAAGGCTTTCTGTATTTTTCTTCTTTTTTTCTTTCCTTATCTGGTAATGTTATGTTAAGTGTATATGCCATCATTTATTCAATTCTCTAGTCACTAGGCAAACATTTTTATTTTCAAACTTTTTATTACCATGAGTAATGCAGCTAATAAACTTTTTGTATTGCAGACTTTTCTTTTTGCCAGTAACCTATTTGGGATGTAATTCTAGAAATGGGATTTTGGTTGGGTTCAGATATGTACAAACAATTGAATAACCTTATTGTGTAATTCTAAATTGTTTTTCTGAGTAGTTGGAACAATTTGCAGATTCATCATCAATGAATTAGTATGCCTATAACCTTTCCATCAATGAGTTTTCCCCTGTTTCTGTAATTTTTATTATTTTGAGTGTGAGGTAAGTCTTAGGATCTAGATTTAAAGATGGAAGAGACCTTAGAGGGCATTTAGTTCAGTCCCCTCATTTTATAGATAAGGATACTGAGACCTGTAGTGATTAAGTGATTTGCCCAGAAGTCTCTTAAGTAAGGTCACAGAAATAGTAAGTGCCAGAACTGGTTTCTGATTATTTGTGATTTTGAACATTTTACAAAGGTGCTTATTTTTATTTTGTAGTTCTTTTGACAGCTCTTTTGTTTGTGTCCTTTGATTGGGGAATTAGTACTGAATTTTAGAATTTGTGTTAGTTCCTTATAGATTTTTGGTGTTTGACTTTTAATAAGGTTATTAAATGCAGCTAGGTTTTTTCTTTTTATTCTGGCTGCACTGATTTTATTTGTGCAAAAGGTTTTTAAAAGTTGTTTTATTAAAAGTGTCTTTTTGTCTTTTGTGACCTTTCATTTCTATTGTCTGGTTATAAATTTTTCTCTTCATAATTATGGATAATATATTTCAATATTTTATAAATTTGAAATTGATAGGAGATGTGAAAGATGCTGACAACCTGTTTTCCAAACTACTTTCCAACTCTCTCTGCTGTTCTTTTGAATATGTGGTAGCTTAGAGTATATTTGTTTCTGCTGCTCCACAATTTGTTTTGTGGCACTAATTTAAAGTTTGTTGAAGGGCAATTTGGGAGAGCTCAGGCAAGTCCCTAACTTTACTATGCTATTTTTGGCTCCATTTCCTTGTAGTATAAGAAACAAGCTATGGGGGCAGTTAGATGGCGCAGTGAATAGGGCACCGGCCCTGGAATCAGGAGGACACTTCACACTTACTATCCGTGTGACCTTGGGCAAGTCACTTAACCCCAATTGCCCTGCCTCCCCCCCTCCAAAAAGAAAAAAAAGAAACAAGCTATGAATAATATGAAAGTAATCAGACCCTAGAGTAGCAAAGATTGGATAGGGAGAGTTAGTTTTAGACTAGGATGAAAGCAGGTGTCCTCTGACTTTGGTAGATACTGTGCACTTGCTGATTCAGCCCAGGAGCTGGTTCAGGACAAAGGATTGGTTGCTTTATAAATCATTGGTTGTTCTCTCCCTGCTACTACCAGAGAAATGAAAGAGAACAACGGCTTGTTGAAAGAAGAAGTAGCAGGACTTCAGAGAAAACTGGAACGCCAGGAGAAGCTGCAGGAAGACATGGTGGCCTTAGAACTGGAGAAGGAGGTGAGGATCTCCTGATGAGACCTGCTGCCTAGTGAATGTTGTTTCCTTACCTCCCTGACTTCGCTTTCTCGTGACAGCCCTTAGGTGCAGTTTTCTTTGTTTATTCAAACTGGCCCTTTTCTTTTTTATTCCCCCTCAAACCTCAGTTTTTATTGTAATGTGTCTTCCAGCAGCGAGAACAAGAGAATGTAAGATATTCTTTATTTTTAAGAGTTTTCTTCTCTCCTGTAATAACATACATGGATCATAGTTTCCTTCAGACTGAAGACACATGAGGATTTTTGTCTGAGGATAGTTGAGTCTCAACTTTAAAATCTTTCCCTGCCTGTGCAGTATGATGAATGAACCTGATTAGCTCTCCATGCAACTACAGAGCAGAATCTTTACAGAAATTCTTCATCATCTTTTATTTTTCCACTTTGTTGGGCAAACTTTAAGTTTTTATTAATGCCTTTTGTTTTTTATATCCTTATGGTATTCTCCATTATCTGTCCCAGGTGACCCCCCCTAGAGAGCTGTCCTATATAACAAATAGTATTTTTTTAAAGATAGAAAGAAAAGAAGAAAAATGATCAATTTGTGGAAAAAGTTTGAAAACAGGAGCTGTGTGCGGCACCTGTGGGCCTCCCACCTCCGTGAAACCTAGCCGGGAAGTGTTCTCATATCTCTTTTCTTTCAAGTCATGCTCCATCTTTATAATTCTGCTGTTATTTAGTGATGTGATTAGGGGGAAAAGGACTAGATTCTGTTCGGCTTCAATCCTAGTTCTCTCTTCTTTTCTTTCCACTTGATGATGTTTCATTCTATTAATACTATTCACTTATATTAAGACTAGTTATGTGCAGTTTCTAGAGGTCAGGAGCCTAATGCAATTGAAGGGCATATATGAAATAACTGATGAATAGATTCATCTCCTTGATTTTTTTTTAGTTTGTTAAAAATCTCTGTCTCCAACAAGATGGCAAAGTCATTACAATACTCTCACTTGGCGGCTGTGGGGTTTCATCCTCTTCCAGTAATGGGAAGAACCTGTTTCTATATCTTTTCTTCTGAGCCTAGGGATTTAAATCATGCAGTGCATTCCTTAGGTCATGAGAAGAAGCAGCTGGTGGGGATGGGTTTCTTTTTGGGTGGGTCAAGAGGAGGTGTGGGAGGCACGAGTTTGATTTCATCAATTGGATTGACTGCTAGGTGAGAGCTTCCTGTACTAGTGAGCATCTGCACCTGCTGTGCAAACTACAGAGAGTTGGGGGGGGGGGGGGAGAGTCCTGGGGGAAGATTGAGAGGATCGGTCCGGAGTCACAAGGTCCATATATATCTAGGTAGGCTTTGAACCTTGATCTTGTCTTTGAGGCCAATTCTCTTTGTTATACTATGCTGCCTCTTGTGGGGCAGCCATTGTTCATGATTCTGGGTTTTTGGTTGGTTCATGGTTTTGCAGTAAGGGTCTAAGGCTATTTCATGTTACTTTTTGCATTTGGGGATGTATATTTTCAATTACAGGACTAGACAAGAATGAACCAGGGAAACATGCATTTAAGCTACAGCACTTGGGGAAAAAAACCTAATTGTTTTCAGAAGAGTCTTATTTATAATGTTTACATTTTCCTAAAGAGGCAGAAGATTATAAAAAATAGGGATCACTTTGTTTACTCTCATACCTAGTCAACCCTCAGATTCAAGGAGCAGTTGTGATTTGGCCTTGAATGTCACTATGAATCAATTATACATCATGCTTTTATCATGAAGCTGCAAAAGATGTTGAATTTTAAGGGAGATTGTTTTTTGACTTTTAGAAACTGCTGGAAAAGCTGAAAAGCTGGGAGAGACTGGACCAAACCATGGGCTTAAATATCAGGTATGTAATATGTATGTGTGAAGTTATGCCTGTCTCCTCTTTCAGTTTTCACAACCGTGATGGCTCAAACAATGTTTCTTTTGAAGAACTATTCCTTTATTTCCCTGAATCAGGTTATCTTAAGACCTGTCTTGATTTTAATTAATTTGTGTGTTAGACTGTGACGTGGTGAGTTAATCATGACGTTCAAAAACAAACTCAATTTGAACTATCAGAATGTTACAGCTTTGCTTTTTTTTTTGGAGTGGGAAAGGTAGGGCAGTTGGGGTTAAGTGACTTGCCCAAGGTCACATGGCTAGTTTTGTGTTAAGTGATTGAGGTTGGATTTGAACTCAGATCCTCCTGACTCCAGGGCTGGTGCTCTATTCACTGTACCACTTAGCCGCCCCTAGAATATTATAACTTTGGGGACATGAAGGTCGAAGTTAAAGGGGTTGATGTTAGGTAGCTACATGTTTTTTGGTACTAGCAGAAGTATAATAAATTTTAAAGTCTTTTTCATCAGTTTGGAATTTAAGGACAGAATTTCTAGCTTATGATATTAGATATTTAAAAACAATAGAGTAAATAAACATTTTGCACTTCAGCATATATTGACTTTGATTCAGCTCCAGTGGTACAGATTGGTGAGACACATTCATACTTTCTCTTTCTGTGTGATGATTGTCTAGGTCTCCCCATAATTTTTTCACATTGGATTCACCCAACATGTTATGGTTCACTTGACATTGCTATAATACCAATGCAATTTGATGTCCTTGATAACTTGGGAAAATAGGATTTATTAATAGTGTGTTCTAGTATAAGTAGCATGAGATTGACATTCAGAGGGTCTTGTACAGATCTCTCTTTTGCCACTGTTACTCAGGCAAACAGCTTAACTTATCTGGGCTTCAGCTTCTCATCTTTAAAATTAGGGAGCTGGATTGATTGATTCCTTAAGGTCTTGTCTAGCTTTAACATCTATGGTTCTGTGTTCTATGATTCTAAACATCTGGTCCTTTGATAAAGATCCCTAATTTAATATCTGTCTGACTGTTTAATTGTTTGACCATATCTTTGTTTTCATGAGAGTAAGGAGCTCCTGGGTTTTCTTTTTTGGGTGGGTCAAGAGGAGGCATGAGTTTGATTTCATCAATTGGATTGACTTTCTCTGCTAATGCAGATGTCCATTGATTGCTATTTACAGTCTTTGAGAATTGCCTGGGGTCAGGTGACGCACCCAGGTTCACACAACCAGGGTGTGTGTCTGAGGGAGGACTTGGACCCACATTTCTCTTGACTCCAAGGTCATCTCTCAATCCATTGCACAACACTGCTTCTCTTTCATAAGTATTTAAAAAGAAGTTGAAGGGATCAGAAAGATAAAAAGACAGCTTTGTACATAGATGGTAGCAGAAGGACCTAAGAAATTAGCTTTCAGTTTTCCTAAGATTGGAGAAGTTAAGTCTGAGGAGGAAAGACTGGAAGGGAATTTAAAGACTCACTCTAAGGCTAAAGGGAAATGGAGAATTTGGGAGTAGTATGTAGGTTTGTTATAGTGAGGCCTGAGGCCTAGTAAACAAATTTCAGATTCCCCAGAAATTCTAGTGCTGGTGTGCTCAAACCGAAATGTAGTAAGTAGCTAAGTAACTCCTGGATCAACATAGAAATAGATGAGTTTCAGCTTAATTTTGAGTATTCCTGTAGGTTACAAATTACTTGTTTTAAAAATTTAAGGGCCATTTGCCTTGTATTTATAAATTGTCCCTTCCATTATTATCTCCTGTTTTCCACTTGACCTGTTGTGTTCTTTCCCTCCCATTGGCCCCAGAGCATGCTAGCAGAAGAGCAGTTTCGACATCTTCCAGTCTTCCCCTTTAGAAGAAAACAGGTTTTGCTCCTCAGAGTTTGTTCCAGCAAAGTTTCTCTGTCAGCTGTTGGTAGAGAAGATTTTACTTCCTGCTGTTCAGGTTTAATGAGGTAATTTCGCAGTAGGGGGGAAATGGAACCAAGTGACTTTTCCTGCTGAAGTCTAATAACATCTTCATTTAAAATCAGAATATTTGCTACAAAGTGTTAGCAAGGTATTTGATTGCACCACATTGTTTAGTATTGTTAAAGGGTTCTTTTTTAATATATATACAGAAAAGGTAATCGCTGCCAAGAAAATCATTTCTTCTTTGTGATTATAATAAGTGGAGTTGGGCTAAGTTTTTAGGCCTACCTCTTATGGCTTTAAGAACATTCTTTTTTTTTCTTCCAGTCTGGGACAGGAAGGTAAAAATATCATGGGAAATTATTGACCTAATCAGGCCCCTGTGGTGATCCCGTTTGCCAACTTTAGTCAGCCTATTTGCCAGCTAATAAGTAGACGATAGGCAGGATGGGGTCAGCAGATTGGGCACTGCTGGGTGGCACATCTTTTGATATTTATCATAGACTCATTGTGATATGAGCTCTGCCTCTTTATAAATAAGAGAAAGGGGAAGAGACAGCAGCCATGGGTCTTTCCCTTGCTTCCTATTTCTGTTTTCATCTCCCCAGGGCTCCCTCAGAGGGAGTTGTTCATCTTCCTCTAGTGGTTCTGCTACTGTTTTTCTTACTTGTAGGTACCACAACCTTTTTGTTGCCTGATTTCTAATTTCATAAGCCTTCATCTGAATATCTTACTGAATGACTTTTACCTTATGTACTTTTCTCTGAATCTTTCTGGAGAGGCTGGACTTGACGTTTTCAGTTAAGTCATGTGAACAGCAGGAGGCATGCAGTGTTTAAAGGACTTTTTATTTTTACATGCTTGTTGGGTTTTAAGACAGGCAGGGATGTGGAAGTCTTTCATGCTGTTCTACAAAATCTCTCCCAAGATTGAGAATTTTCCTTAAAGAGTTGTCCTTTACTTAAAGAGTAATTTAATTATACTATCCAACTGCTGGCTCTGGAATCAGCTTCCATTTCAACCAGTTTTATTGGCTTTGGTTCCCTCTGCAACTTTAAAATGCTTGTTTGTTGTTTTTTGGGTTTGTTTTTTTTTTTTTTGCTTTTGCTTTTCAAAATTACAGGGGACAAACTAGGATGCTATTTTTTTAAACTTCACCTGAAAAACCCAAGATTGTGTTGTGCAAATCCCAATAGAGCCTAATCTTCAGAGAGAGTTCCTCTTTTCAAGGGCTTTTAACCAATCAGAAAGCATCTCCTCTGTTCACAGTGATTCCTTAGGCATATCATAAATGCCCATGATTTCTCTAGAATGAAGGGGATCGAATGGCCACTTGTATAATCAGTGAAGCCTCTGTTGGAATGTGAGAGTGCCTGGTATCTGCTAATGGGCTAACAAATGGAATAAATCAAGCAGAGCACATGCAGCAAAATCGAACTCTTCCAAATGCAAAACTAATGTGTATATTTATTCATTTCCCATCCATGTCACTTTAACTTTCTTGGGCTGTTCTTTTTTTACTAGGTATTTTTTCCCATGGGGATCTCATCAGTTTCCATTGGTTCATGTCATCTCTGTGCAGAAGATTCCCAGATCTAGAGATCTAGCCCTGGTTTCTCTCCTGAGAGCTAGTGCTGATGTCCAAGGGTATCTCTAGTTCTTTGTGTCCAAAGTGACTCATTATCTTTCTTCCCAAACTTGCTCCTCTTCTGAACTTCCCTGTTACTTTTGAGGGTGTTAACATCCTTTCAGTAAGCTCGGTTATCCAAGTCTCCTCACGCTTCACTCCCCTGCCCCCTTTCTGGTATGTTATCCAATCCTGTTGTTTGTATTTCCATAGCATCTCTTGTATGTGACCCTTCTCTCCACTCACATAGCCACTGCTCTAATGCAGGCCATCATCACCTCTGACCCCATCTGTTGTAAGTCGCCTCCTACTTGGTTTCCCTTCTTCAGATTTCTTCATACTCCAATCCATCCCTTACACAATTGCCAAAGTGGTTTTCATTAAGTGAATGTGGGGCCATGTTAACTTTCCTCTATAACTCCACTCTGCTCTTCATAATAAACTCTAATTGATCCATTACCCATTACCCAGTTTGGTCCTAAATCAATCAAATAATCATCCTAGTTTGATTATCCAGCCTAATCAGAAATGATTAGATGTCCATGATTGGTCTTTTAGAATGTTGAGACTCATATCGATCAAGTACAGATTATAAAAAAGGAAGAGGCGGTATCTGACTGGATTGTCTGACTCCAATGCGTGCTCTCTTTTCACTACTTTCTTACATTTGTATAGGTCTTTACAATTTACAGCTTGCTTGTTTGAAGGAGAGAATGTACATAGTGTATTAATTGGGGGGTATTATTTGGACTAGACCTAGAATATAGAAGGTTTTTTTAGGGGAGTGTTTTGTGACATTGGTTGAGACTTGAATGGCATGCTGAGGAGTTTGGATTAAAGGAGTTTGTGATTAAAAAATTTATTAAGGTGTGCAATAGACTTGTTATTAAGATGACACTTAATCTTGGCTACAGGTGGCAACAGATTTCAAAGTAGGAATGCAGATGTCTCAATGCAGGAAAAGAACCAACAGCATCTTATCTAGCTTAGGAAATTCATCTTTTTTGCCAGATTTCTTAATTTCACTACTGGCAAGTGATCACTTCCTATCAGCTTTTGCTTTGAATTTTTGCAGTTTTTTTCCTGTTCTTTTTGTTTCAAAACTAAATCTTCCTTGTCCTCTACTTCTACTTGTTATGCTTGAAGACAGGATATAGTGCCTTTTGGTTAGGTGACCTGACCCACCTCGTCTCCCATTCAGAGTTTGAATAATATTTAATAGGAGCCATTGGAGGTTTTTGAGGAAGTAGGATGTGTGTGTGTGTGTGTGTGTGTGTGTGTGTGTGTGTGTGTGTGCATGCGCTGACTTTACAGTTGAAATTAGTCAGTTAACAAAGATGTTTTGAGGGCTTACTATATGTTAGGTACCGTGCTAGGGTCTGGGAATATGATAAAAGTCAAACTGTTCCTGTTGCCAAAGGGCTTACTTTCTATTGGAAATGGCTCTTTAGGGAAAACTGATAGGGAGACTTTTAGTAATGAACAGAATAGATAGAAAGGACAGAGTAAAGAAAAATATAATCAAGGGAGCTAGTTAGGAAGCATTAAAGTAGCATTGGGAAAGAGACAGGAATGAATAGATTTGACAGGAATAGTGTATTAAGAGCTCCAAGACGCACTTATTGCTACGATTTCTATTTTGAAAACATTTACCAATTTTCTCTCCGTCCAAAGACAGCTTGCTAAGGTAACAGAACAGGATTCATAAAATGTTTTCTAAAGATTTTGTCAGTTCTGAGGATGTAATAAACACACGCTCAGAATAGCTTTGAATTTTGTTTGGTTTCTGAATATCTTAGCTTTTATGCTGTGAAATTGCCTTATGAAAATAAAACAGAACAACTCCTAGACTTTACTGCCTTATTTTGGGACCTACATGCGCAATTTCAGAGCCCACCTACTTCAGCTTTGCAGTTGCCGTTTATGATTTTGTGAAGCTGTGTCTTTCCACTAGGTGGCACACTTCCCTTTGCAATTTTGAAATCTAACCTCTCAGTTTTGGACTGGTGGAGATACTTTTGCAGCCCTTGAAGTGTTCTGGGCATCAGCAAACTGAAGTTGTTCGTTGTGTTTTTTTGTTTTATGTGCATTTTAATGCCAGATCCAAGAATTCGTTCTCACTGAACCAGTACTGCTTCAGTAATGAGAATCTTACACTTGGTTTCCTGTTCCTGTCTGGGAAACTGTGTGGATCTGAAACCTGTTCCTTAGTCTAGTCTGCCAATAGACACATTGTACCTTTTGCATTTTTTCCCCTAAGTAACCCTTTCTTGGATTGTTTTTCAGATCTATTATTATGGCTCTAACAGAAATTTAAATTAATTTGACAAATAAGTCAATCTGACAAATAATAATTATGTGTGTAAGGGATTGTTTTAAAGAGGTCCATTTGAAAATGAAGGTAAAGTCAAGGTCTTGAATTTTGGATGTTTCAAGATAGGACATTTTTCAGGTAGAGCTACAGTGTGGTACAGTGGGTAGTGTGCCTAATTTAATTTAAAATCAGGGTCTGGACTCAGCTGTGTCACTTATTTTAGTCAGTCAATAAACATTTATTAAATGCCTACTTTGTGTCAGGCACTGTGCAGTCCCTGCCCCCAAGGATTTAGCAGTCAAATGCTAAAATTGAATAATTGTAATTAATAATGATAGTCTAAACTTTTGTTTAGACTAATGATAATCTAACATGATGATAATTAATGATAATCTACACTTTTATGATCTTGGACAAATCACTTAATCACTCTGGGCCTTAGTTTCCTCATTGGTAAAAGGTGAAGTTGGATTGGATGACCTCTAAGGTATTTTAAGTCCACTTGACTTGTGGCTGTACTGCTGTTTAGGTGATGACAGTACTATTTTGACAAACTTAGTAAGAATTGGGAACCTGGGCCTCATCTTGATAACTTCAGAAGCTATTTTATTGCTTCACTCAGGGTGGTAAGGGTTTATGAAGATAAATATCCAAATTTATAGGAAACAGAAGTATACAGTATTCTCATTTCTTAATTTACAGTGGAGAGTATGTTGAGATGCAGCATCAAGTGCTAATTATCTGTATAAGAAAGTCTGTTCTGATAAGTTAACTCAGGAGACCAAATTAAAAAGTTCGAAGGTTGCTTAGTGAGTATAGAATAATAGCTTGATGAATTGCCCTTCCCTCCCCTAGGGATATCTCTGCCTAAAGAAAGATATTGTATATCTAGAATTAGTACATACAGTAATGAAGGTGTAGGTTGGTGTTTCCCTGATGAAACATTAGGATGTGCCCTGATCTCTTCAGCATACTTATAAAAGACATTTTCCTTTTGGGTGTATTATTTTTTCAATTTGCTCATCTTATTCACTTTATATTGATGCATTTTAGCTTCAGCTTTGGAAAGTGACACATTTTGATCTTACTACCAGATACAGGGGCTTTGTTTTCTTTGGAAAATTGTTGAATTTGAGTGCTCTGTACATTTTATAAGAAAAATTATTTTGTTTTTGCTTTAAACTCACAGTATAACCTGTAAAGTCTGGACAGATTATCAGGATAATGGTGCAGAGTGACCAAAACAAGGCTCTTAAGGACAAAGAAGGTGTTTGCACAGGGAAGAGGTAGCTGTCTAGTTCTTATTTTCTTAACCAGGTAGAATATGCCAGGTTCAATGCTGAGTGACTGGGAAAACTCCTGGGATTTCTGCAGATTTGAATCTGCTTTATTTATGCTGTTCTTGACATATTCCTTGGGAGTTGGGTGTCTTCTCTGTGGAAGGCATAGAGAAACTGTAGTATTAGGACAATTTAGTGGCTTGTCCTTTTTTGAGGTTGGGAGAAACACATTGAAAGGACAAGACTATTGGATACCTGCTCTTTGCCTTCTATCACCAATTCATGCTTGTATGTTTTCCCCCCTTTTTTCTTTTATCCAGTCAGACAGTTAATCTAAGGAGATATGGGAGAAATGGTGATGCGGTGGAAAGAGACATGGCCCTGGTGTCAGAAATCATCGTCTTTCCAGTGTCTGGGACTTGCCAGCCCTGATAAATATTACTCATTTTCGAAAGTTCTTGTGGGGACAGATGATAGTGCCAGAAAGAAACTGCAAAGCATCTATTGGAGTGATAACATCCTAGGCAAGGAAACGAAGATCTTAGAAAAATGGGTGGTTTTTAGGGCCTTCACAAAAGAAAGGTAGCAATGGTAAGTAAGCCACTGGTTAAAATGATGCTGTGAGAAATCAGGATTTGGAGTTCTGGACCAGGTATATGAAGACTGCACTCTTGGATAGGGAGGGACTGCATCTAACAAGGACCACGAAAAATGTATTTGCCTAGTGGCTTGTATATTCAATCTAGAGGACTTTTCAAGATGAAAATGGATAGAGAAAGAGAAAGCTAACTGCATACTTAATCTGTCTGGATACAACAGAGAGTAAAAGTTATGCAACATGTGAAGAAAAATGTCAGTGGAAAGATACAGAAATTTGCCAGAGACAATATCAAGAAAGAGATATTATAATAATAATACTTACAGCCTCGGGTGTATCTACAATGATTTCTCAGACCATGTATATAATAAACTGAACTAGAGATCTCAATACAAGGAGATGAATTTGATTTCATATATATCATACATATCAGTGAGACTCATTGGACTGTGATTTATGACTATAATGTAAAGAACAGACTAGATAAAAGCAGTAGTGGAATAGCATTGCATAGTAAGAAGATCCAGTCCTGTGAAGAAATCCTTGAAATGGAGGAGGGAAGATAATATAGACAGTGAAGGCAGAATTGGTGACATACTGGGAATGTACTATTGGTCAGGAGAAGGAAATGGATGATAAGCTCTAAAAGCTGATAGTAAAACAGTAAGGAGTGTGATAGAGTAATAATAGGGGATCTCAGATTTTTACTGTCTGCTGAAAACAGAGAAGATGAAAATGTCTTGACTTGTCTCTAGGAACTTTTATATCTACTAAGGCAATAATGGCTTCCCCTTTCAGAACTTACATAGCAGTGTGTTTTGTTATTTTCCTATACGTGTAGTTATTTGTATTGGTGCCTTATCCCCCCACTGAATGATAAGGTTTTTGGGAAACACAGGCTGTCTCTTGTCTAAATTGTATATTTCCTTAGAACCTAGAACAGGCTCCAAGAAAGATACAGAGTAGATGCTTAATAGTTTACATAATAATATATTTAATATCAGTTGTTGTCGATGGTGATAATTTCATTCTTCAAAAAGTAGAAGAAGTGATCAAGAAAAATTTTTCTTTTTGACACAATTCTGACCAATAAGCAAGAACGGCTTGCCCATCTAGGTAATGACAGGAGTTTTAGGAGTCACCATACCGTTTTAAAGTTTATGATAACAAAGGAAGAGAAAGCTGGGCATAGTCTGCTATATGCCCTAAACACTGGCCATTCAGATGTAGATGGATACTCAAAGAATGGCAATTGACTGTTGTCAACCGAGGAGGAGGTCTGTTATGGAATGTCCCAAAACTTTGTTGACCTATACTTGTCAACATTTTTAACATTATTAGCTTGCTCCACATGGTAAAAGTAGGATTAGTGGTTGGAATTTGCAGATATAAATTTTAGGTTCCTAATTTTCTCATTTTGTTCCCCAAATGGTAGAATTGGCTGTCCTGGGAGGTACTGTCTTCCTTATTAATGTCGAGCTTCAGGCTGAGACTTGAATGAACACTTGTATTATATAGCAAAGATTCCTGATAAGGTATGAGTTGGTCTAGATGATCTCTAAAGTCCTTTTCAGCCTTGAGAGTCTATGATTTTAATTTGAAACATACTGGGGCATGTGCAGCAAGTTTGCTGTCTTGGTTAGCTTAGACCTGTCAGGGGAAATGCAGATTTGACAGGAATCTGGGCCAGCACTGATGGACCATTTTTGCTGGCTATGAAACCTGCCAGCTGTAGGCAGCCCACACCAAACTGCTGACCTGACTCTTAGAGCCAAAGATGGAAACCTGTGACTGCTGACCTGGTTTTCTTCCTAAAAACATCTGTGGACTGGCCAGCTGACAAGTGTTGGGAACTAGTTTCCCCTGATATGTGAGGCTAATTAAGAGGGATAGTTGAAGGGGGTTGCATAATTTCTTTTTAAGAAAGGATTTAATTGACCATTCTAGATGTTTTTATTATACTGGTTATCACTGTTGTAATTTGTAATTAGTTAGAATTAGTTAGGCATTGGAGTTGATCAATATAGCAAGCAGCATTGGTGCTTGAGAAAGGTGAGTGTGCATAGTCAGGTGTGTTGTCATATATTTAATTAGTTTTATTTTTGAGTTTTTGTGGTAAACCTGGACTCTTGTAGAGGACTGATTGTTTAGTGTCTTTTTGTTTTCTACCATCTTCATTTTAGTCACTCTATAATATTTGTATGCAAAGTCCTTTCTACCAGTTGTTGGGAGTCATAGAATCATACAGTTTTGGAGCTGGAAAATAATTTAAGTCAATACCCTCACTTATAAACAAGCAAACTAAGACCCCAGTGGATTATGACTCCATAGCCAAACAGCTAGTTTGGTGCCAGAAGTGCAGGAAAACCCAGGTTTCTCAACTTCTAGTAAGCTAGAGTTCTTTGTTTCATGCTAAACTATTTTTAATTGAGTAGAAACTGGGTGAGAATTGAATTGTATCCCCAACTTCCTTCAAGGGGTGGGTCAAATGTCAGTTCTTACACATGGCCTATTTTGATTTCCCAATTTTTAGTATCCTCCCTCCCTGAAATTACTTGGCATTGATTTTGTATATAGTTTGCATTGTGTCTTGCCCCTCTCTCTACCTCCAATAGAATGTAACCATCTTGTGGGCAAGTACTTTTTCATTTTTGCCTTTGTAGCTATACCACCTACCATAATACACAGTTCAGCTTAGAGTAGGTTTTCAGTAAATGCTTGTCCAGTGAATGAATGATACTGTATTAAATGACATCTAAGTTTTCTCAGTTCTTAGATGCTGAGAGCAAATGGACACTGCTAGATATTGTCTTAGGTTGATCTGATGTGACAGAACTAGGCAAAAACCAGATGTTCTAATATGTGTGTGTATATGTGTGTGTGTGTGTGTGTGTGTGTGGTTTTAAGTTAAGTTGGTTTTGTGTTTTTACAGTTAATATTTTATAGCCTACAACTGTGATATATGGGCTGTATCTTTTAACTTGTGTGGGTGCCAAGAGACTTCTTGTTAAATAAAATACTTTAGAACATGAAGCAGAAAACAGACATGAAAGCATTATGACAATTGTCAGACTTTTATGTACAGCATGACCCAGAACTCAGGAGGAAAGGGTGATCTTCCTCCCCACCCCCTTTTCTGTGAAATACATTTAAATTTCTGGAATATTTGATAAATTTCAGAAATGAGATGTGGATTTGGTCACTGATTTGTGGACAAAGTGGTATCACTGACAGGATGTTCTCTCTTTCTCATGTCCCCAATCACAGCTAGATTCACTAGAGACAAAAGCCACACAACTGGAAAGTAAATTGCATTCTTGCCCTGGGTTAGCTCTAGGCAGGTGGATTTTCTCGGACCTTCAAGTTTGTCTGGGGATGTTGCTACATGATCTTACCCTCCTTTTTTTTTTTTTTTCAGCCCACATGGTGATTGCAAAGTTCAGGAGAACATAAAAGACATTTTTAGGAGAGAGAGTGCTTCTCCTAAATGTTTCAAGAGCGTGTTACAGTGTTTTGTTAGATCTTGCTTGAGTAGACTTTTTAGATGAAATCCATCCTTGAAATCCTGTCTTAAATTATTTATTTATTTTTAGTCAGTGAAAACTTACCTTTTCTCTTCCCCTCCTCTCACAGCCCTTCAAGAAAGATAGGAAAACAAAATCTATGCTGGAAGCATGTAGCCAAGAAAAACAAATTTCTACATTAACATTATTGAAGAAAACTGGCTTGTTCTGTTCTCCTTTACCTCTTTATTAAGATGTGGGTAGTGTGTTTCATCATGAGTCCTCTGGAATTGTAGTTGATTATTGCATTGATCAGAATTCTTAAGTCTTTTGAAATTTTCTTTAAAATGTTATTGTATAAATCATTGTTCTGGTTCTATTTACTTTATCCTGTATCATTTCATACAAATCTTTTCAGGTTTCTTTGAAATCATCTCCTTCAATAGCAAAATAGTATTTCATCACATATTCCATAACTTGTTTAACCATTTTTCAATTTATGGAGACATCTTCAGTTTCCAGTTTTTGCTACCACAAATGAGCTGATATAAGTATTTTTGTATATATCCTTAGAGTTTTTTTTTACTTAGGACTATCCTTTAATATACTCTGCCCTCCTCTCTTCTTCCTTTTCTCTCCTGTTTGTTCAATAAAATTTCTGTACCCAATTGTGTGTGTGTGTGTGTGTGTGTGTGTGTGTGTATTCTTTCATCCTCTGACCAGTTAAGATGAGAGTTAGAATCATGTGTTACCTGTTACCTGACCCTTCCCTCCTTGTTTGTTTAGATGTCTATTAGTGCTTCTTGATTATCTAAGTTAAATTTTCTTTCCTTTTCCCCTCTCTTTCCATTCTTCCTTTAAGATCACTAAGAAATAACAGAACAATTCCAAGGCATTTTACTTAATTGGACTCCCCCTATGACCCTTAATGATGATGGGGTTCATGGGACAGATGTGTTATCATCTCCTCATATTAGAATTTAAGCAGATTATCCATTAGTGCCTTATAATTGTTCACTTATATTTATCTTTTTATTTTCGCTTGACTTATATTTTTGCAAATCAAAGATTCTATTTTAATCAGGAATGCTTGGAAGTCCTGTGTTACATTAAAGATTCATCTTTTTCTACTCCCTCACCCTCCCCCTGCTCCTTTAATATTATATTGAGTTTTGCTGGGTAAGATATTCCTGTATGTAAGCCTATAGTCTTTACCTACTATAATATTTTATTACAAGCTCTCTCCTCATTTATTGTGGTGGCTGCTAAATCTTGTATGATACTGATTACGATTCCTTGGTATTTGAATTCTTTTTCTCTTGCTGCTTCCAGTATTTTTTCTTTTTACTTTGAAGCTCTGGATTTTGGTTTGATGTTACTGGGAGTTTTCATTTTGGAATTTGTTTTAGGAAATGTTATTATCTTTGTTCAGTTGTTTTTCAGTTGTGTCTGAGTCTTCAAGACCCCATTTGGGGTTTTCTTGGTAAAGATACTAGAGTGATTTGTCATTTCCTTCTTCATCTCATTTTATAGATGAGGAAATTGAGGCAAACAGGGTGAAGTGATTTGCTCAGGGTCACACAGGTAGTAACTGTTAGAGGCCAGATTTGAACCCAGGAAGATAAGTTTTTTTGACTTCAGGCTTGACACTAACCACTGTGTGACCTAGCTGAATTCAGCAGATGATTAGTAGATTATTTTTATTTCTATTTTCCCTTTTGGTTCTGAGAGATTTCAGCAGTTCTCTTTTTAAGTTTTTCCAAATAGAGTGTCTCAGATTTTTTTTTTTTTTGGTCATGGCATTGGGGTAGTCTAATGATTCCTTAATGTTTTGTTTTTATTCCACATTCCACGTGAATTGTTTTTACTGTGAAATACCTTAGATTTTCTTTGATTTTTTTTCAGTCTTTTGACTTTGTTTTAATATATATATATGTATATATATATATATATTTTTTTTTTTTTAAAGCAATCTGGATTAAGTAACTTGCTCAAGGTTACACGGCCAGTTATTTCTGGGTGTGGTGCTAAGTATCTGAGCCCGGATTTGATCCCCAGGTCATCCTGACACTGGAGCCGGTGCTCTTACTCGCTGAGCCACCTGGCCGCCCCTGTTTTAATATTTTTTATTGTCTCATGGAATCATTGGCTTTTTTTTGATCCATTCTTATTTTCAGGGAGTGTGTTTCTTGGGCAAGGTTTTTTGTACCTCTTATACCAAGCTGTTAATTCCCTCTCTAGTTCTTTCTTTCACAGCTCTCATTCATTCCTTTTCTAACTTTTTCCTCTAGTGCTCTCATTTCATTGCCAAAAACATTTTTTAAAAATCTATTCGTCTTAAACTCTTGCTTCATCTCTTCTATGCATTTTATAGTTGATTTGTCTTCATGCTATGTTTTTGTTTGAGGCTTTTCTTGTAGATGGTTTGGAGTCCTTCTCTTTTCTGGGTTTGTATCTTGATCATCTTTGTCATCATAACAATGTTTAATAGTGGGATTCTTTTTTGATTTGTTCAGTCTGCCAACCTAGTTCCTGACTTCTCACTTGATTTTAGGGCTAGGATCTGTGAACTTCTGGAGGGAAAGTTTGATCTCGTTCTTTTGCTGCTTTCTTGGGTACTGAATGTGGTGGTATTTGAGGATCCCAGGAGCAGTTCAGGCTGGGGACCTGCATGCTTTCAGTGACCTCAGTGTTCTGATTCAGAGTAAAGTTTGATTGGTGCCCCTCTTGTCTGAGTTCTCTAAGGTCCTAGCCTTGCTTTTTTTTTTTTTTTGAGGGCAATTGGGATTAAGTGACTTGCCCATGGTCATACGACTAGTAAGTGTTAAGTGTCTGAGGCTGGATTTGAAATCAGGTCCTCCTGACTCCAGTGCTCTATTCACTGCGCCACCAGCTTGCCTTTCTAAATGGTTCCTTCAGTGTTGTCATTTAGATGATCATACCCAAGCCTGTGTGCTCTGTCCACCTGTTCATCTGATTTCTCCCGAGTCTCAGAATGGGAAGACTGAAGTCTCCCATTTCTTTTTTTTTTTCTTTTTGGAGGGCAATTGGGGTTAAGTGACTTGCGCAAGGTCACAGGCCAGTTTTTGTGTTGAGTGTCTGAGACTAGATTTGAACTCAAGTCCTCCTAACTCCGGGGCTGGTGCTCTATTCACTGTGCCACCTAGCCACCCGGAAGTCTCCCATTTCTACAAATTCAGTTCCATCCCCCGTGGGGGTACTTTGTGTATGTATATGTAATACATAATATATATGAAATACACACACACACATATAACCATTGATAGTGACCCCTGTAGCTCATCTCTACCGTTATCAGCCAGTTGTCAAGTTCTGCCAGTTCAAAGTGACAGAACTATGGATTTCCTTTTGTTCTGGGATTCCTTCCCTGGTTATTCATGTGCAAGCTTCAAACTGAGCTAGAAGCTAGAACTGAGACCCTGTTTTACCCCTAGGATCTGAATCCCACAGCAGCTGCTTGTTTTTCAGTTTAGTTCCCTTTCTTCCAATACACTTACTAGGGCCTGCCTTAGAACAGAATGTCCTCTCTAGATCTGTGACCTGGAACTGGAGACTGGGCAGGAAGGGCAGAGAATAAGCATTTATATAGTGCCTACTATGTACCAGGCACTGTGCTTACACTTGTTATCTCATTTCATCCTCACAACAATCCTGCAATGTAGGTGCTGTTATTATCCCCATTTTACAGTTACTGAAACTTAACAGAGGTTAAGTGACGTACCCGGGGCCACGTAGCTAGGAAGTATGTGAAGCTGCTTCCATTTGGCACCTGTTTTTGTCAAAGATTTTGGTCTTTAGATAAAGACCTCCTCTTGTCCTTGTGTACAGCCTTTCCTTGAATTGGAATGCTCTCTGGGGCCCTCTCTGGTTCAGACCCCCTCTCCAGGGTCTATAGACTTCTCTGTCTCAAATGATTCATTGTGACTTTGCCTTGGCTTTCCCATCAGAATTTGGTCTGATGCATTTTCTAGATCTGTTTGGAGGAATTTGACCAGGGGGCCTAAGAGCTCACAGTATTTCTCCCTGTTTCTCTGCCATCTTGGCTCTTCCTCTCCTAGTTTAAGTATAGAGAGACTTATTATTGTTATGGGGTGGATTCTCTGGCCACTTCAGAATCTTTCCAAGCCAGATTGTGTCAGTGTGTACACCTTCTTCCCCCCAACCCCCCAAAAAACCCTAACAACAACAACAAAAAGATAAAAGCAACTAGATTTGATTCCTGGCCCTGACATCAGCTCTCTGTTCCTGAGGAAGTCAGCTGAACTTCCATTCTTTCTTCCTCATTTGTGAAATAGGGTTGTTAAGTCCTTAAAGCACTATACAAATGTGAGATTTTGCTATTACTGTTACTCTCTTTGATGACTCAGAGATCTTGGTGAGATCATTCTACATTTTCCCACCTGTAAAAAATAAAGCCCACTTCTCTTTTTGTGGCATTATATATTCCAGATACTATCTTTCATTAGCAGCCTTGCCTTGTAAATACTTTCCCTTTCATTTAATTTCCTTTTCTTCCTTTTCCTGCTGCTTTCCTTGTATCTCTTGCCCCCTTCCTTTCCTCTAATTTATCTGTTCTGTTTAATTCTGGATGTCTGGCTGTGCATATGCTAGCCAGTCTTTGAAATCATTGAGCTTGCTTAAATAATAAATCGAGTTTCTAGCAGCTTGCCTTTCTAAATGGCTCTTTCAGTATTGTCACTGAGATCATGCCCAAGCCCATGTGCTCTGTCCACCTGTTAATCTGATTTCTCCCCAGTCACAGGATAGGAAGACTGAAAACACATACACATATACATATAGACATAGCTATACATATACATGCACACACATATAAATATACACACACACATATATACACACATATGTATGTAAAACAAATGGTAGTACCTTCCTGAAGCCTGGCAGCAGAAGGGGTTAAAGTGCAGCCTCTGTTCTAACCATTCAGTAAATGTTAAGAAGTGCTTTTAAGCACCCCTGCTTAGTGGATGAACACTTCTGATGAATATTGTGTGGGCCAAGTCTTTTTGAAATGAAAGTATTGAAGAAATGATTATTTCACCTCATCAAGATACGTGCCCTCTTTGGTCCTTCTACTTTATAATAAATTGACCACATTATCCTAAGACTAGCGAGCTGAGGCAATTCTAAACAATTTCCAATATAAATTGAAAAAGGAGATTGAGTAGGATGGAAAGCAGAGGCCAACTAAGAGACATAGTCAGCATTAATGAGCAATCAAAGATTTTTCTTTCTCTTTTTAAATGTTAAAGTGGCTTAATGATAAATTTGTTGTCCTTGTTCCTAGGCACTTTGCTTTCTGGTTAAAGAGATCTGGGCAGTTTTCTTTTAAGATTTCACTAAATATGTTGTCTAAGCTTCTTTTTGTCATGCAGTTCAGGTAGAACAGTAATTCTTAATTTTTTTCTCCTCAATCTTTTCCAGATCACTTTTTTTTTTAACGAGAAACCTTATATTTTCTTCAATTTTTTCAATGTTTTTGCTTTGTATTACTATTTCTTGTTGTCTCATGGAGTCATTGGAGTTTGTTGCTTGAATAAGGGTTTGGTTTTTTTTTTTGCCTGTCTTTTAATTCACTTTGCAGTTGTTTCTTCCATAGCTCTCTTTACTTTTCCAGTTTTTTCTCTTTAATTTATAAAAACAGTTTAATCTCATAAATTTTTTTTTTACTTCATCTCTTCTAGACAATCTAGTTGAATTTGTCCCCATGCTGTGTTTTTCCTTGAAACTTTGCTTATAGGTGTTTTGGAGTCATTCTCTTTTTCTGGGTTTGTGTCTTGAACATGCATGTCAACATAATAGCTTTTTATGGTAGGATTTTTTTTTTGTTTGATCATTCTTCCATTCTACTTTCTGATTTTGACATTGTGTTAAGACAAGGCTCTGATCCCTTCTTAAGCAAAGGTCTGGGCTGGTCCTCTTGTAGCATTCTTGGAGCATTGAAAGTTGTGTTTGTTATTCTAGGCTCTCAGGGGTGACTGGAACCTGTAAGCTTTTAATGCTTCCAAAGTAGTCTGATCCAGGGCAAAGTCTGATCAACTGCCTCAACTCTGCAAGTTCCTGACCTGGTCTGAACAACAGGGCTTTTAGCTTCTCCAGGTTAGAGGTTTGTAGATTCTTGCCAGACTCAGCCACTACTAGCCTTTGGAAAACTGTGCTAGCTCAGAATTATAGGATTGTGGGCTCCTTTTCTGTGTGGGATTACTTTCCTGTTATTCTGCACAGGCTTCAGACTTGACTAGGAGCTGTATCCCATCTGCTCTTCTCCTTGGTTCAGAGCTACTCACGTGCTTCAGAACTTCCTCCTTGCTTGGCACACAGACAAACCCACAACCACCCCTCATGGCCACTCCTTGTCCCTGGAGCACATTCCTTAAGCATAGGCCTCTTCTCATTCAACCCTGTACCTCTGACCTGGAACTGGATAGTAACAGAGCTGCCAGATGGCATCTATACTCATACGCTGCACAAGTTTATGCCCCTCTATGATGAGTTGGAACCTTGACTTGCTCTTGTGCACAGCCTTTCTGGCATTTCTGGGAATACTTTGTTAGAAGGTTCTGTAGAACTTTCCTTGTCCCTTTGCTGACCTGGGTTGGAAAAGTGACTTGCTGTGATTTTTTTCTTAGATTTCCTGATCATAAGTCAGTCTGGCAAATTTTCTGGATCACTGTGTAGGAGCTGTGGGCTAGACCTCTGCTGTACTTTTTCTTTATACTTCACCACCTTGACTCTGCCTTCTTTATCCTTGAAATATAAAATAGGTAAAAACATTTTTCTCATCAGTAGTCACAATTATATTGTTGGTGCCTTCCTACCACTTCCAGGGTGATTGTTTTCATACAAACACCTTTTCTCTTTGGCTCATTCTTTTTCCTTGATTTAAAAATTTAAATATAAAAATTTTTTAGAAAGAAATTTATATATGAGAGATTCATAACAGGATGTTAAAAAAAATTTAGTTATGTTGGGGTTGGCATTCCTTCTCCCCAAGGTTAATAGCAATTGACATTTCTTTTTGTTTCACTAGAGTAGTTAATTTTATTCTGGGTAGATCTCCCCCAAATGGTAACTCTGATGTCCTTATTGATCATTGTCAAAACATCCAATTTCTTCATGTTCAATTCAAATTCTTAATGTAATTGTTAATGAATATTCATGCATAAATTTTATGTAAAATATTAACAAGGAGATTATAATAATGTCACAGAGATTATATACTATAAGCCATTGGATTTATACCAGGAATTTAGAGTTTGTTCAGTATTTAGAAAATTATAAGCATCGTTGACCACATTAATAGCACAATTAAGTGAAAACTAAAGAACAACAAAAATCATAGGTGTATATCTAATGATGGACAAAAACTTATGATAAGATACAGTCTCCATTCCCATGAACAACATTGGAACACATGGGAATAAATGGATCTTTCCTTAATATGATAGGAGTATTTATCTAAAACCAAGAGTTAGCCTTATTTGTAATGAAGATAAAATATAGACTTTTCCTTTTTGAAAATGTTTTAAACTCTTCTTTATTATTGAACACTCATCTTTTCTTCATGTGTGGTTACACACAGATTTGCAGGGTAGGTCACCCTCGGCTCATCTTGACCTCCATTGCTTCTGAACACATTATTCCATTCTCACCTTCATGTTCTTGTGGGTCTAGAGCAGCCCTTCTTTCTTAAACTGTGGGTCATAACTCTACGGGGTTATGAAAAATTTGACAACAGTAAAACGTTTCTGAATGCACAATACAGTGGCCAAAAATTAATTAAAAATCAATGAATCCAAGATGTTTCTGGCAGTGCTTGCCAGTGTTGTGTTGCATCGTGCAACTTCACAGCTGCCTTGGTTCTGAACACAAAGCATGCACACTTTGCACTGCACTTCCCCTCAAGCATACAACGCCCCCACAAATGCCGGAAAAAGTTTAAGAAGCCGTGGTCTAGAATTAGTATTTTTTTTTATGTCCTTTGTATTTGAAGGTTGTTCTCCTGATAGTTTGTAAAACTTGTTCTTGAATTGTATTGTTAAATTTAACTACTGTACATTTTGAATTTGCAGCCTTGGGTTATTTTCTGGAAATGTTTTGTGGATTCTTTCAGTTGGAATCTCATCTTCTTTGTTCAGACATTTTCCTCTTTTATTATTTCCTTCATTATGGTGTTAAGGTTTTTTGTGCTATCATCTTCTTTTTGGAAACTTAGGATTCTTGGGTTGTCTCTGTGCATTCTGTCTTTGAGATCAGTATTGTTTTGCTTGCATAGTGAGCATATTTTCTTTCACTGTTTTTTTTTTAAATTTTTGCTCCTCTTCTTATCGATTGTTCTTTACATCTGTGTTAATTTGCATTCCCAAACTAGTGTTCTTTTGTTTCTTTCTTGAGACTTGCCCTTGCAGATTCCTGTTTTTCTATCCTGTTCATTATTTTTGCTGTGCAGGCCATAATTCTGCTCTGTGTTCTCATTTCTCTTTTGAACCGCTCAGGAACAGCATATTGTGGTTCTATGTTCTCCTCAAATCCCATAGGGTTCTTTGTCCCATCAAGTGTTGGTTGTTCTCCTTTGTTTTACAGTATTTATTCATAGACTTCTCGAGCTTATGCACTAGATTTGGAGACCATATTTCCTTCCATTGTCATTGTTTATGCTATTGGTTTATCTGTTTATGTTTAGTTTTCTTCCTGAAATCTTTGTTAATTTCAGTCTTTTTCCCCACCTTCTATTTTCCTTATCACTCTCTATGATTTCCTCCCTTCTGATTGTGGTTTCCTTGGGGATTAGATCTCAAAATATCTTGGCTTCCTCCTATGCTGGGTGATTCATAGCTCATCAGTTTAGGTCACTGCCTCACCTGACTTTTGTGTGGTTAGAACCAGTTCCAGCTGGATGCTGTGCTCTTTCGCTCAGGCTTGGTTGAGTGCTGGACTCCCCCACTCCCACCTTACCCTCACCTTCCCCCACCAGCATCCTGTCCTGGTATCTTGTCCTGTTTCCTCTGTTTCTTAGTTATTTGACCCAGCATGGGCAGTTTGGAAGTCTGTAGCTTTGGTGCTACAGGGTTGTAGACCCACCTGACTTGCTTCTGGGGCTGTGGCCACCTGGCTACATTTCACAGTTATGGCAAATTTCTGCAGCCTGGCTGTGGGATCTCCATGTCACAGGAAAGGGAGAAGGGGTAGGAGGGTAAGGATGAGTTTTGTTGTAAGTCTGTATCCTGTCTTTGGCTCTGGTAGTGTAGCCTCACTGCCAGTGGTGTGGGAAGTGGGGAAAGAGGCTGAGTGAGATCAAGGTCAAGGAGTGTTAATTCATGGGCTTTTTTTTTTTCCTAACCTTTTGGATTCTGGATGTCCTAGACCATGGAGACATCAGAAATTGCTTTATCTTTGGCTTATGATTTCTGTTTTGGAGAGGTTTTCGAGGTAATGGGGACCGGAGAAAATGTCGAGTCCTTCATCTTGTTTCTCATGAGACTTAGAAATCTGCCTTATAAACCTTTCCAGTAAGATTAAGGATAAAGTAAGAATATTATGATAATACATTACTATTTGACATAATCCTAGATATGATAGCAACAGCCATAACACTAGAAAAGGAAGTTGAAGGGATAAGTATAATCTGAGAAGAAGCAAATTTATTACTTTTTGCAGATGTTATAATTTACTTAGAGAATCCTAGAGAGTCAACTAAAAATTAACTGAACAATAACTTCAGAAAGTTGCACTTCAAAAAATAAACCCACATAAATCATTAACATGTCTGTTAGTGATTAAAACCCAGCAGGAAGAACTAGAAAGAGAAATTCCATTTAAAATAACTACAGACTATGTAAAATACTTGACAGACTTGTTGACAAGACACTCAGGAAATATATGAATACAATTATAAAACACTTAAGACAACTAAATAGTTGAGAGAAATAAGGGTGGCCAGGTAGCACAGCGAGTAAGATCACCGGCTCCAGTGTCAGGATGACCTGGGGATCGAATCCGGGCTCAGACACTTACCACCCACCCAGAAACACCTGGCCATGTAACCTTGAGCAAGTTACTTAACACCAATTGTTTAGGGGTGGCCAGGTGGCTCAGCGAGTAAGAGCACCGGCTCCAGTGTCGGGATTACCTGGGGATCAAATCTGGGCTTGGATACTTAGCACCACACTCAGAAATAACTGGCCGTGTAACTTTGAGCAAGTTACTTAACCCCGATTGCTTAAAAAAAAAATAATAATTGGAGAAATATTAGATGCTCATGGATAGGCTGAACCAATATAATAAAACTTACCTAAATTAACTTACTTATTTAGTCCAGACTATAAAATAATTAATTTATGGAACTAGAAAAAATAATAATGAAGTTTATCTTCAGAAATAAAAAATTTTTAGTCTCCAGTGAAAAAATGAAGAAAAATTCGGCAGGAGAGGGACCTAAGAGCACTTGACAATTTAGAGGAGCAAGGAACAAATTACCTATCAGATCCAGGGATATTGGTAAGTAAATAAAGGAAAAAAGAGGATCACAGAAAGTAAAATGAATAAGTTTGATACATAAAAGTAAAAACAGTGCAGCTAACATTAGAAGAAAAGCAGATAAGTAGGAAGAAAATGTTTACATCAAATATCTGATAAATATCTCATTTCTACGATATATAAGGATCTGATTCAAATTTGTAAGAATGAGTCATTCTTCAGTTAATAATGGTTAAGGAATATGAACAGGCTATTTCTAGAGAATTATATACTATCAATAGTTATATGAAAAAACCAATAGTTTTGAAAAAGAAATGAAAATTAAAGTAGCTCTGAAGTGTTCCCTCTCTTAGATGGACAGAGGTGACCCAAAAGAAAAATGACATCCTGGAGGGGCTGTGGGAAAATAGGTACTTTAATGTACTTGAACTGTGAAATGATCCAACCATTCTGAAAGTAAATTTGGAAGTACACCCAGAAATTTACTCAACTCTTTGACCCAGTGAGACCACTGTTAGATCTCTGCCTCAAAGAGATAAAAGAAAGAGAAAAAGACCCATGTGTAAAATATATGTGTGCTTGGGGGTATGTATAAAAATAACTCCCCCTACCCCCATATATATATTTTATAGGATCTCTTTTTGTGGTGGCAAAGAATTGGAAGCCATTTGGATCCTTATCCCTTGAGGAATAGATGGACAAATTATGATTTATCAAAATACTGGAATATAATTTTGTTTTCAGGAATGATGAATGGGATTGTTCTAGAGAAACCTTTGAAGATTTTTATGAACTGATTCATATTGAAGTGATCAGAATCAAGAGAGAACAATTTATGAATAATAAAAAATATTGTAAAGACTAACATCTTTGAAAGACTTAAGAACTCTGATCATCTTAATAACCAATCATGATTTTTGAGAACTTATGGAGAAACATTCTGCTCACATCCTGACAGGTAGAGTCAGGGACTGTTGAGACATGAATTTGTTTTGCTTGACTATGCATGTCTTACAAAGATTTCATTTTCCTTTTTATTGGGGTGAGGGGATGGGAAGGAGAGAAGTTGGATTTTTAGTAATTTTAAAAATATTAATAAAAAATTTTTAATGTAAAATCATCTTGGAAGACAATCACCTATGCCATGATTTTTTGATATTTCATGTAAAAAAATATTTATATTTCAGAGTTGTAGCTTTCTTTCACTCAGAAAAAAAGTTATAATTGTATCTTGAAGGGGTTGAGGGACACAGATGTTGAGGCTTCTGGAAAGGATCTGAAAATAATTTTGAGCTCATTTTAAAACTTACTTCAAGATGATAAAATCATTTTATATTCAGGGGAAGTTGGGTCTCAAGTGAAGTAGAAATTCCCAAAGTTTATGAGACTCAGTTTTGTAAAGTTCCAATCTTTATTCTTATCCTTCAGGGAAGCATACTTGTTTTGTGTTGCATTAGAGGGAAAATAAGTGTGAGTTACAAAGAGTCAGATTTTGCTTCAGCAAAAAGATCTTCTTAATGCTTGGAGCTGACCAGCAAGGATATATTTTGTGTCATAAGTAGTAAACACCCTGTCACTGCAATTATTCCAGTGAAGCATACTTATAACCACCTTCAGAAATGTGATAGAAGGAACAATTTCACTGTGTAGAAGATTGGAGTAGATCATTTCTAAAGTTCTTACAACTCTGAAAATCTGTGTTTTTTAAATTCTCCATAATCAGTGTCTCTATTTTTACAGAATTTTCAAATTTCATTTTTTAACTTTTAACTTTTTCTTACTTTGCTGCTTTTTTTTTTTTAACATATCAGCTGGTATACCCGGTATTTCTTGCAATCTCTAGGAAAGGATTGCTCTCTTTCTAATTCCTTCTTTCTTTTCAGAATAGAGTCTTTTATTTTGAATAGACTGACTGAATTAGTGAGCAGATTTTTCTTGGAGGAGTTCTTGGCATTATGTTTCCATACCAGATACCCATTTTATCATTGGCCTCCTATTTTCCTTAGAGAAGTCTTCTAGGGCAGACTTCCAAGTAGGTAGAGTATTTAGGACTTGATAGTGTCTGTGATCTGGACCAATGTTGTTTTCCTTAAAGATGTGTTTTCTGGGAACCTGTCAGTCAGCTGTTGTTGTTGCTGTTTGTTTCAGCCATGTTTGACTCTTTGTGACCCCATTTGGGGTTTTCTTGGCCAAGATCCAGGAGTGGTTTTCCATTTCCTTCTCCAACTCATTTTACAGATGAGGAAACTTAGGCAAATGGGGTTAGGTGACTTGCCCGGGGTCACACAACTAGTAAGTATCTGAGGATGAATTTGAACTCATGAGATGAATCTTCCTGAGTCCAAGGCCAGTGCTCTATCTCCTGCAGTACCACCTAGTTTTTATTTTTTAAGTACATGACATGGAATTCCTGAATCTAATGAGATGCAGATCAAAAGCTTTTAATTAGTTGGCATAGTAACCTGAATTTCAATATATAGGACTTTACCATTTGATAGTCTTGCATCTTGAATTTTCTTTGTGGAATGTGACCTCTGCATTATTGGGAAGTGGTCAGAGAGTTTCATTGCTTGTTTGAGGGGTAATTTGGAACCTTTGAAACTGAATTATGCTATCAAGGCTTAAGTTTCTTTCTAACTTTGGTCCAATCACTATAATTTCTCTAAGGACTCAGTACAGTGGTATTATACTTACTTTTGGTCATTCTAATATTTGCTTGTTAAAATTCAGGAACGGGAAGACAGTAAACCCTCAATTCTTGATTCTTTAAAAACTTCAATAATATCCTGTTTGATGTTCCTCAATATTGCAGAGAAGGTAAAGGCAGGAATTCTGGGGTTGTTTTTATTTTTTGTGTGTGGTATATCCCTTGTTACATGTAAATAACTCAAACTAGAGAGCTCACTCTTGTGTGAAGCAGGCAATCTTTGGAGCATAGCCCTTTTCACAGAGCTGCATCAAGAAAAACAGGTTTGTGTTACTGGAGGAAAAGTGAAATTATCATTTAAATAGCTGAAACTAATCAGTAAAGGGCTTTTAATGCAACTGTCATTGGACTCAAATGATCCCATTTTATTCAGGCTTTTATTTTCTGACATTTTTGTAATCATCCTAGTGGTAAAGTCCTAAAACTTTTTGTAATCAGGAAAAACTATTTACATTTGAGTGTCTGAGAAGCAAAATATATATGGAGACATCTACTGACTTAGCTAATTCTCAGATTCCTATTTTTTGCCACCTCAAAAAGTCATGTTTTTGTACCTCTTTAATTAGTTTGTTTTATTGATTAATCCATCCCTTAATTGATCCTCCCTCTAATTCTTCCTTGTCCCTCTCTATTTTCCCTTTTCCTCTTTTCCCCCTGTCAGAAATGTAGTGTTCTTCCATCCATTGACCAGTTTTGATTATGGGGAGATTCTTGCATCAGCCACTCTCCCCATTTCTTCCTGTTTGTATATTGATGTTCACTGATTATGTGATATAATATTTCCTAATTGTCCTTTCCCTTCCCCATCTTAACTTATTCCTCTTGCCCTTTCTTTTCTTTCTTCTATTAAGACTGAGACACTACAGAGCCAGGTCTTCTGTCTAATTGTACTGTCTTTATGAATAGAGTTCATGAAATAGATGCATCATCTTCCTGTATTAGAACGTAAGCATTTATCTTTATGGAGTCATTTATGATCGTTTCTTTGTATTAGCTCCTTAAAAGTTTATTGTTTATTTATTTTTAGCGTTCTTTTCTGTTTAAATTTTGCGCATTGTGAAGACAAGTAATATGATATCAATTATACATGTGAAATCATGCAAAATATAGTTCCATATTAGCCTTATTTAAAAAAGCAACAAAAGTGAAATGAGAAAATTATATTTCAGTTTGTCTTCAGAGTTCATCAGTTCTCTTTTTGGAGGTAGATTTCATTTTTTCATCATGTGGCCTTTGGAATTGTCTTAGATCATTGTATTGATCAGAGTAGCCAAGTCTTTTACAGTTAATCATCATTAAAATAGTGTTGTTACTGAGCACAGCCTTCTTCCAGGTCTTCTCCTTTCACTTTGCATAAGTTCATGTAGATCTTGCCTTGTTTTTCTGAAAACCACCCCTTTTGTCATTTCTTTTAGCACAGTAATCCTCTGTCACGATCATATTCCACAGCTTGTTCAGCCATTCCCCAGGTGGTGGGTATCCCTTTAATTTCCAGTTCTCTTCCTCTACAAAAAGAGCTACTATAAATATTTTTTTACATATAATTCCTATTCCTTTTCCTTTCATCTCTTTGGGATACAGTTGTAGTGGTGATATTGCTGGATCAAAGGGTATGTACAGTTTTATAGCCCTTTGAGTATCGTTCCAAATTGTTTTCTGGAATGTCTGGGCCAGGTCACAACCTATTTCTCCCTCATTCTGTCCAGCATTTATAATTTCTTATAGATGTGAGGTGGTACCTCAGATTTTTTTCAATTTGCATTTTTGCAGTCAATAGTGATTTGGAGCATTTTTTTCATAAGACTTTGATTTCGGGCTTTGATTTCTTCTTCTGAAAACTGCCTATTTATATCCTTTGATCATTTATCAATTGGGGAATGGCTTTTATTTATATAGTCACTACATATCTGAGAAATGAGGTTTTTATCAGATAGACCTGCTGTAAAAATTTTGATGTTACTATATTGTCTGTGGTACCTTTTAGCAAAATGTGTTTTTTCCTGATTATCTCTATTCAGTCTATTTTTGCTTTTACTTTGTCTGAGATCACCATTGCTACACCTGCCTTTTTTACTTAAGTTGAAGCATATTAGATTCTGTTCCAGCCCTTTATTTTAACTCATTGTGTTTTTTTGTTTCAAGTGTATCTCTTCTAAACAACATATTGTTGACTTTTGGTTTCTAATTCATTCTGCTATCTGCTTTCCTTATTTGGGTGAGCTAATCCCAATCACATTCACAGATAAGATTATTAACTGTGTATTTACCTCAATCCTATTATCTTCTGTTTCTCTTCCTCCCTCCCCCCTCTCCTTCTCCTTTTCTCTCTCCCTCCCTTCCTTCCATTCTCAAAAGACTATTTGCTTCTCACTGCTGCCTCCCTTAATCTACCCTCCCTTTCATCATCCCCTGCCCTTTGTCTTATAGCCTTTGCTTCCTATTTTCCTACTGCATAAGTTACATTTCTAGATACAGTTGAGTGTTATATATATTCTTCCTTCTTTGAACCTTTTTTTTTTTGCTTTTTGGAGGGGGGAAGGTAGGGCAGTTGGGGTTAAGTGACTTGCCCAATGTCACATGGCTAGTAAGTGTTAAGTGAATGAGGTCGGATTTGAACTCAAGTCCTCCTGACTCCAGGGCTGGTGCTCTGTTTGCTGTGCCAACCTTTTGAACCAATTTTGATGAGTGAGGTTCAAGTGTTGCCTGTCACCTTCCTCTCTCCCTTGTAAAAACTTCCTTATGCACCTCTTTTATGTGAGAAAAAATTTCCCCATTCTACCCTGAACAGGTGAAGCTTTTCCCAGCTGAATAGGCAGATAAGAACAGTTTGTTCCAAAGGCCATGAATGACTGAAGCAGGTCCTGTGGAGCGTGTGGAGCTTGGTCGGACATCAAAGACACCAAGGTCATCCACTGCATCCTGGGCCATTGCCAGTGATCCTGATTGTCCTGGCACTGGACTTTGATGATTCTGGAAGAGAGAGTGAGGCTGACGATTATGTGCATCTCTGCCTTACTTAAATCAATTCCTGTGCAAGTATAAACATTACCCCATGACGTCAATGCTCTTCTTTGAGATGAAGGACAAATGAGAACAGACTTTTCCCCACCTCTTAAATTTGCTTAGGCTGGAAAAATATCTCACCCCTTGAAATTTAGTTGAATTTGTCCCCTAGCTCTGTGTGTGTGTGTGTGTATGTGTGTGTGTGTGTGTGTGTGTGTATGTGTGTGTTTGAGGCTTTGCTTGTAGGTGTTTTCTGGGTGATCAGATTAAGCCACTTAGGGGTTTTTCAGTCTTGAAGGGAAGCTACAGATTTTGAGGGGTACAATTAAGGAGGGGATGCATTTCAGTAGTAGTGACAATAGTCTTTGCAAGGGCTCAGGAATCCTAGATGAAATGTGTATATAAAACAAATAGGAGAACAGTTTGATAGAGGGCATGTGTAACAACACTGAAATGGACCTAGATGGGGAATGAGTTTAAATACGAAACAAAGGAGATGGTATTTTAGTTTTAGAGCAGCAGGGAGCCACTGGAGCTATTGTTGCTACTTAACATTTTTTAGATGTTGTTTAATTTTTTAAACTTCCCTGCTGCCTCCCTTTTTCTTCCCTCTTCCTGCTTCCTCATCCCCTCTTTCCCCATCCTTCCCTTTCTCCTCCTTCACAATAAGTTTAGTCAAAGAATATGGCACATTGGCCATCTCCTAAAATGTATGACTTGTTATATACTACCACCTCTCTCCTGAGAATTGGGAGTGTGGTTTGAACTCCGATTCTATAGCAGAAACTAATTTTTGTCGACTTTTTTTTTTTCTTGCTCGATGATTCTGGGTTCCCATGGATTGGTCACAGCCAAAAGGTCAAAGGTCTGCGGGTGAATCCTGCCCCTTTTTTGGGTGTGCAGGGACAGATCTACATTTGGATTCTCACACTGACTGCCATTAATTTAACAAAAATACTAGCTAGAGTTTGGGTTTGGTCTTAAGTGCCATGTGATTATTTTCCCTTTAGTTAGGTATTAATTTATTTGAACAGTGGTTAATACTAGTTTTATCTCTACTATTTTGGATATTTCAGGATAGCATTTCATTGGAAATGAGCTAAATTGGGGGATACATGAATCATTGTCTTTATTGGTAAGGTACTGGTATTGAACCTAGAAGACATTTCCAGGATGGGGACCTGATTTCAGGGTCAGTGACCAAATCCAAATGGTTTCATAGCAAAGGATGCCGAGAGAAGTAATGTTGTCACTTCAGAGTTCTTTTGTACGCTAGACTTTGTCCCTTACCCTATGCCTATTGCTTATTGGTATATTTTAACTACTTCCCTTGTTCATTTGTTAGAATAAAAACTCAGGGTGATAAGAAGTAGTTAGGTAAACCAATTTATGTCATGCCACAGCAGAACTATCCTGGTCTATCAAGTCAGCAACTTATACTTGGCACGATGTGAGCCAACAGCAGTAACTTTCCAAGAGCATAAAAACTCATTGACCCTGTTGTGTCTTCTTCCTCATTGTTTTTGAGAATTGCTACCCACTGCCATTTGTGGAAAGTGCTATGTCTTGCACAGATCTACATGGATCTTCTACCCCATGCCTCTCCTGGGCATCCTGGAGTAATAGGAGTTTAAATTGCAGCCCAGGTTTCATTGTAATCTTGAGGAAGCCAAGTCCAAGCTGGATGAGGGCTTTGCTTTTCTTACCCTGCCCTCTGAGCTCTACACCCTTGAACTTTATATTTGGCACATATAACAGAGCCTAAAGAAACAGTAGGTGCACCGTCTGCTCAGGGTCAGGTTTTTATTTATTCCAGAGGTCCATGAAATGACCATATGAGGCAAAAATGGTTGTAATTTTAGCAAATGACTTTGCAAAAACATTTAGGATCAGGAAATAGCCACTTCAACTGTATATAACCCTGGCACTCAGGATTCCTTACTCTGGGCTCTTTGGAGTGTAAGGCACCAGTGGATGCTCAGTGTTGTTTGTATCAGTGACCAAGAACTGGTCTTCCTCTGGAATAGAGGAGTTTTATACAGGAATTCTCCTTGAAAAATAGATTCGTTGTTCCCTGGACTTAGGTTGGTACATTTTCACCATGCTTGTCCTTTACGGTGTTTTCCTTCTCTGTCAGAAATTCTCTCCTCACCTGATGCTATTCTCTCCTGTCAGCACATTTTCCTGTCAGGAGTGGTATACGTTACAGTCAGCTTAGGGCAGTAATGGCATCGGCTTACAATTTTGGCCTTGCAGGAGTGCTTTGTAGACCTATTAATGCACAAGTGTCCACCACATCGGGTCTATTAAGAGAGAAACCATGAGGAATGCAGGGTATCTTGTTATGAGAGGGAGAAGTCACTGGGAAGTTACGTAAAGTAAGGCCTTTGGGGTGGGCTCATCTCCAATTTTGAATGAAAGAGCAGCCTAAAGCTTACATTAGGGAAGCCAATGGAGGACTTTTGTTGGATACATAGTGTCAGATGGGAAGTATGTGGTCTAGTCTTAGCTGATGCTGAAATGTCTATCGTTATGGACAGTGAATTCTCATTAATCCATAACTTGAACCTTTACAAGGCCAGTCACATGGGTAGCAATTTTACCTGATTTGGGGGGAATTCCAGGATCTTCTCCTGTGGATAACTGGTTGACTTAAACACCACTTAGTGCCAGTCAGTTGTGAGTATAATTGTGGCCAGACATGTATCTATAGGTGAGAATGGTTCATCTTCCCCAAAGTAACTTTCAAACCTGCATTCTGATAGATTATTTTTATTTCTTTGTTTTTACATTGGAGCTGGGGGTGTGGGGAGACATTGTAACATCATGTCCAATTTTGGCACAGCTTTTGCTAAATTAACCTGTGTGGTTCTTTGTGTCTGTCTCCCAATAAATCCATACTGCTGAACTTGTCCTCTAGTCTACCCAGATGGCATGCTAGTTGAATAAGTGTATTGGTTGATAATTATATACACTCTTTTGATTCTATTTGGTTATGTGAGAGGACTGAAAATGTTTGAGACTAAATCTCTTTGGTGCAGATAGCTATTTAATCACTTTATTTACATCAGCAAATCAGTGACCCTTTTAATTATTTTTAATATGTTCCAAAATATTCTTTTTTTTTTTTTAAGCAATCAGGGTTAAGTAACTTGCTCAAGGTTACACGGCCAGTTTGTGTGGGTGCCAAGTGTCTGAGGCCGGAACCAATCCCAGGTCTCCCGACACTGGGTCCGATGCTCTTACTCACTGCACCACCTGACCATCCCCCCAAATATTCTTAAAATTCTACTAATACTAAAACTAGGTTGATGGTATGAAAGAGATTAAAGTCTTAGGCCATAATTTAAAAATTGAATTTATTACTCTTTTGTTTTCATATCACATACAGGTCTCAATTTAGTACCCCTGCCTTCTCAGAATACCTATCTTTTAGAGAAAAGACTGATAAAGAGGGGAAAAAACAGTTCAGCAAAAATAACCAAATTTGGTATTTTATGCAGTTTTCCATACCCCTAGTGCTCTCTACTTCTCTTCTGTCTTTACAAAGAACGAAAGTGCCTTGTCATATTTCTTCTTTGGGGTCAAGCTTGTTTATGATAACTTTACAAAATTTATTTTCAATTGTTTTGTCATTGTTCACTGTTATAGTCATTGTATATGTTGTTTTCCTGTTACTGCTTCCGTCACTTTGTGTCAGTATGACACATGCTTACCTGTGGTCGTCATATTCATTTTTTCTTCCAACATAATAATAGTAATATTTCGGTGCCATATTTCGTTTTAGCCATTCTTTGATCATTTGATTATGACAAGAATCTGGATAGAGTGCATTATGGAGAGTCTGGGAATTCCTAGATGAACTGAGCTTAGAGAATTCAAAAGTGCAGGTTGCAAGGAGTGGGGTGGGTTGGAGTTCTCTGTAGAAGGTGATGGAGGCAAAGGGTGTATGTACCCTGGCATAGTAAGAATATGGCCAGAGGGTATTGTGGTAGGTTTGGGTTTGCCTAGAAACAATAAACTTTCTTCCCTTAGGAGCATGAAACTGAACCCTTGAATAAATCAGGAAGGTAGACTGGAGTGCATTTTGGTGGGACTGGGGGAATTCTTT